>NC_091986.1:215633739-215899677 GCF_044704955.1 Pristiophorus japonicus | reverse complement strand
CCCCCTCTCTCGACCCGTCCCCCCCTCTCTCGACCCGTCCCCCCCTCTCTCGACCCGTCCCCCCCTCTCTCGACCCGTCCCCCCTCTCTCGACCCGTCCCCCCCTCTCTCGACCCGTCCCCCCCTCTCTCGACCCGTCCCCCCCTCTCTCGACCCGTCCCCCCTCTCTCGACCCGTCCCCCCCTCTCTCGACCCGTCCCCCCCTCCCTCTCTCGACCCGTCCCCCCCTCTCTCGACCCGTCCCCCCCCTCTCTCGACCCGTCCCCCCCTCTCTCGACCCGTCCCCCCCTCTCTCGACCCGTCCCCCCCCTCTCTCGACCCGTCCCCCCCTCTCTCGACCCGTCCCCCCCTCTCTCGACCCGTCCCCCCCTCTCTCGACCCGTCCCCCCCTCTCTCGACCCGTCCCCCCCTCTCTCGACCCGTCCCCCCCTCTCTCGACCCGTCCCCCCCTCTCTCGACCCGTCCCCCCCTCTCTCGACCCGTCCCCCCCCTCTCTCGACCCGTCCCCCCCCTCTCTCGACCCGTCTCCCCCCCCTCTCTCGACCCGTCTCCCCCCCCTCTCTCGACCCGTCTCCCCCCCCTCTCTCGACCCGTCCTCCCCCCCTCTCTCGACCCGTCCTCCCCCCCTCTCTCGACCCGTCCCCCCCCTCTCTCGGCCCGTCCCCCCCCCCTCTCTCGACCCGTTCCCCCCCCCTCTCTCGACCCGTCTCCCCCCCCTCTCTCGACCCGTCTCCCCCCCTCTCTCGACCCGTCCTCCCCCCCTCTCTCGACCCGTCCTCCCCCCCTCTCTCGACCCGTCCTCCCCCCCTCTCTCGACCCGTCCTCCCCCCCTCTCTCGACCCGTCCTCCCCCCCTCTCTCGACCCGTCCTCCCCCCCTCTCTCGACCCGTCCTCCCCCCCTCTCTCGACCCGTCCTCCCCCCTCTCTCGACCCGTCCTCCCCCCCTCTCTCGACCCGTCTCCCCCCCCTCTCTCGACCCGTCCTCCCCCCCTCTCTCGACCCGTCTCCCCCCCCTCTCTCGACCCGTCCTCCCCCCCTCTCTCGACCCGTCTCCCCCCCTCTCTCTCTCTCTCTCTCTCTCTCTCTTTTTTCTCTCTCTCTCTCTACCCGTGTCTCTCTCTCTCTCTTTTTCTCTCTCTCTACCCGTCTCTCTCTCTCTCTCTCTCTCTCTTTTTCTCTCTCTCTCTCCCTTTTTCTCTCTCTCTACCCGTCTCTCTCTCTCTCCCTTTTTCTCTCTCTCTACCCGTCTCTCTCTCTCTCTTTTTCTCTCTCTCTACCCGTCTCTCTCTCTCTCTTTTTCTCTCTCTCTACCCGTCTCTCTCTCTCTCTCTCTCTCTCTTTCTATCTCTCTCTCTCTCTACTGTCTCTCTCTCTCTCTCTACTGTCTCTCTCTCTCTCTCTCTACTGTCTCTCTCTCTCTCTCTCTCTCTCTCTACCCGTCTCTCTCTCTCTCTCTCTCTCTACCCGTCTCTCTCTCTCTCTGTCTCTCTCTCTCTCTCTCTCTACCCGTCTCTCTGTCTCTCTCTCTCTCTCTCTCTCTACCCATCTCTCTCACTCTCTCTCTCTCTGCCCGTCTCTCTCTCTCTCTCTACCCATCTCTCTCTCTCTCTCTACCCGTCTCTCTCTCTCTCTCTACCCGTCTCTCTCTCTCTACCCGTCTCTCTCTCTCTCTCTCTCTCTACCCGTCTCTCTCTCTCTCTCTACCCGTCTCTCTCTCTCTCTCTCTCTCTACCCGTCTCTCTCTCTCTCTCTCTCTCTCTCTCTCTACCCGTCTCTCTCTCTCTCTGCCCCTATATTATACACTATATATAAGAACATAAGAAATAGGAGCAGCAGTAGGCCATACAGCCCCTTGAGCCTGCTCCGCCATTTAATACGATCATGGACGATCCGATCAAGACTCTGGTGCACTTCCCTACCCGCTCTCCATAACCCCTTATTCCCTTATTATTTCATAAACTGTCTATTTCTGTCTTAAATTTATTCAATGTCCCAGCTTCCACAGCTCTCTGAGTCAGCGAATTCCACAGATCCACAACTCTGAGAAATAATTTCTCCTTATCTCAGTTTTAAATGGGCAGCCCCTTATTCCAAGATCATGCCCTCTAGTTCTAGTCTCCCCAGTGGAAACATCCTCTCTGCATCCACCTTGTCAAGCCCCCTCATAATCTTATACATTTCGATAAGATCACCTCTCATTCTTCTGAATTCCAATGAGTAGAGCCCAACTGACTCAACCTTTCCTCATAAGTCAACCCCCTCATCTCCGGAATCAACCAAGTGAACCTTCTCTGAACTGCTTCCAAAGCAAGTGTATCCTTTCGTAAATATGGAAACCAAAACTGCACGCAGTATTCCAGGCGTGGTCTTACCAATACCCTGTACAACTGTAGTAAGACTTCCCTGCTTTTATACTCTATCCCCTATGCAATAAAGGCCAAGATTCCATTGGCCTTCCTGATCACTTGCTGTACCTGCATTACTAACCTTTTGTGTTTCATGTACAAGTACCCCCAGGTCCTGCTGTACTGCAGCACTTTGCAATCTTTCTCCATTTAAATAATAACTTGCTCTTTGATTTTTCCTGCCAAAGTGCATGACCTCTCACTTTCCAACATTATACTCCATATGCCAAATTTTTGCCCATTCACTTAGCCTGTCTATGTCCTTTTACGGATTTTTTGTGTCCTTCTCACACATTGCTTTTCCTCCCATCTTTGTATCATCGGCCAACTTGGCTACATTATACTCAATCCCTTCCTCCAAGTCGTTAATATAGATTGTAAATAGTTGGGGTCCCAGCACTGATCCCTGCAGCACCCCACTAGTTACTGATTGCCAACCAGAGAAGGAACCATTTATCCCTACTCTCTGTTCTCTGTTAGTTAGCCAATCCTCTATCCATGCTAATATATTACCCCCAACCCCTCTATATACTACTCTCGTGTATGTATGTATGTGTGTGTGTATATATGTGTACTTTTCCTTTATATTTACGAAAGGATATACAGGAAACTCTCGTTTTTCCGGATCGTTCGGGGATTCGGCAATTCCGGGTAGACGAATTCTCCGATAGGGCGAGTTTACATTTTAAAACTAATATTTGAATGTGTTGGAACCACCCACGAAGATTTAGTTCATGTTATTTGAATGTGAACGTAATTAAATAAATGAAAATTGATTCATAATGTTTCAAAATTAATAATTATTTTATTCTGTTAAAACTGAGATTGATTTTTAAAATAGCAATCTTATATCTGCTTCTTTAAATGAATTAATTTTCTTCTTAATTAAAATGTTGTGGATGATATGAGTTTGCAGAACCTCATGAGAAGAAAAATGAGAATTCTCCTAAAAAAAAAACCCGACATATTTCATTGCTTCTCCAGCATGTGTCCAAGTCTTTTTTTGTTTTTCTTCAATTTCATTGTCTGAATTGTTTATCTCTTCGTCAGACTATGCCAATAAGTTCCTCGTCAGTGTAAGTTTGTGTTACATCTGTTTCGATGTCAACATCTATCCACTTAGCAATGTCATCTTCTGCTAGGGATTTAAGTGCATTTGTTTCGTGTGCACTGCTGACAATCTCCACAATTTCTTTTACAACCTTTTTTTTTTAAATTGGCCCGTACATAAAAATCTTTGAATTCTTCGTCATCTGAAGCACTGTCTTCGAATATGACATTGGGCCACAACTTGCGCCAACATCTCTTCAATGTAACGTTTTTTACTTTGCTCCATGCCAGCGAACATGCATAGATGGCATCTTTAATATTGTATGCTCTCTGGAAATCAGAGATTGATTGATCACTATTAATCAATTTGCGCATGAAGTTATTCCTATAGTAGCATTTGAAGTTTTGTATGACACCCTGATCCATAGGTTGAATGAGCGAGGTCACATTGGGGGGCAGATAGCATGCAAAGATGTTGCCACAACTTGACCCTAATTTTGACTCATGAGGGTGTGCTCTGCAATTGTCCAGAAGCAGCGCACACTTTCCATTAGGTTTGCCTATTTTCTTCATGTTTTCTCGAGCTTGGGGGACAAATTCTGTTGAAAACCATTCCATGAATATGTCCTTGCCCATCCACGCACTTTTCTGAGCCTTATAGCTAACTGGTAAATGAGCAATTCCTTTTAAAGCACATGGTTTCCTTGATTTGCCAATCACTAAGAGTGGAAGTCTGTGTTCTCCAGAGGCATTGGCACAATTAAAGATTGTTAACCTCTCCTTATTCATCTTAAAGCCTACAGCTTCCTGCTCCCCTGCTGCAGCCAAAGTAGCAGTTGGCAAGCACCTCCAAAGTAAGCCAGTCTCATCGGCGTTGTATATTTGATTTGCAGTCAAATTCATTTCCTGCACCATTTCAGCAAATGTTCTTGAATAATTCTGTGCGGCCTCAGTGTCTGCTGATTTTTTTTTCGCCCGACGCATCCAGCTGGCGAATGCAGTGGCGATGCTTAAAACGTGTGAGCCAGCCTTCTGGAAAAAATGCACTCTTCAGTTAGATTCATTCTCATCTTGAAGTCCTTGGCCTTTGCTGTAATCATTGGCCCTGAAATTGCCACTCCTTCAGACCGTTTCAAAGAAACCATTCATAAAGCACTTGGTCTAGTTTGTCAATCTTCAGCTTTCGCAAATCCTTGCGGGACATTGCCTTGGCTGAAGAATCAGAATCATCGGTGAAACTTTCTAAATCTTTCTTTTGCTTCTTGATGTCGTAAATTATTGATGATCCAACTTCATATTCGTCCATCAAAGTAGGCACACTTCTGCCAGCTTCAGACTTCTTTCTCATTTCTCATTTCTGCTGAATGTTCAATACTTTTTGTTTCCATTTAGTGCAGTCACAAGACATTTTAAATTGTACACCCGACTGCTTGAGCTGCTTTCAATGCGTGACACTTGAAAAGTGAGCAAGAAGTCCACGCCTGCATCAATTTGTGTGTAATTGAGCAACCTGTTCACGTTTGCGATAGTTGAAGTGAGCGAGATATTCACGTGTGTGACAGTTATTTTAAATTCCGTTACGGCGAGTTTTCCGTTACATTCGTATCCGGATAAACGAGTTTCCTGTACTTGCTTTGGAGGCAGTTCAGAGAAGGTTCACTAGGTTGATTCCAGTGATCAGGGGGTTGACATGAGGAAAGGTTGAGTAGGTTGGGCCTCTACTCATTGGAGTTCAGAAGAATGAGAGGTGATCTTATCGAAATGTATAAGATTATGAGGGGGCTTGACAAGGTGGATGCAGAGAGGATGTTTCCACTGATGGGGGAGACTAGAACTAGAGGGCATGATATTAGAATAAGAGGCCACCCATTTAAAACTGAGATGAGGAGGAATTTCTTCTGAGGGTTGTAAATCTGTGGAATTTGCTGCCTCAGAGAGCTGTGGAAGCTGGGGCATTGAATAAATTTAAGACAGAAATAGACAGTTTCTTAAACGATAAAGTGATATAAGGGATTATTGGGAGCGGGCAGAAAAGTGGAGGTAAGTCAGATGAGCCATGATCTTATTGAATGGCGGAGCAGGCTCGAGGGGCCGTAATGGCCGACTCCTGCTCCTATTTCTTATGTTCTTGTATTTGATCACCTCAGATTGCTTCCAGTACCAGTGGCAGACCTGTAACCCAGCAGTACTCCACTCTTGTGTTAGAGCAAAATAATCAGGACACAACCCACGTTTAGATGGGCAAAATGTGTAATTGAGTTCAAGTTGGCACGTGTGAAAATTTCACACCCCACCATTCTGCTTCACTGAAACCTTAATAAATATGTCACTATGGATGTATAGTCTACTCCTGTTCATGCAAAATCATTATTCTGCTCAAAATAAATTCAAAATATTTCCGAGTTTGAATTGTGGAAGTTTAATACAACAGCAGAATTTCACTTCAAAATACAAAAAATCAAAATAAGCAACTTAAGAGTTAAATCTATAGTCAGGATACCTCTTTTTTTTAACAATGGCTTTGAAATTCTTGTGTAGATGCTGTGGCATTTCTTGTTATTCAGCAATAGCAAAACTATTTTAAAATGAGACCAATATATCTTCATCTGATTCTGGTTAAATGCAATGATTTATAGGAAGATATTTGATCAGTTAGAAGTATTGATTTTGGTGTGTCCAATCTGAGTGAGGTTTATATATATTTATAGAAAAAACAGTACTGAGTTTTTGTCTCGTAATTTTAAAGAGTTATGTAGACCACTGAACAAGAAACTAAAACAACACAGTTTCTGTCAAAACTCTTTGCCAAAGATTGTGAATACAAATTGTACCAAATGCTCAGTTTGAATAAAGAATTCCTGAGCCGACATGGTTCAGACTTGTAAGCACAGAGACCTAGTTCTGTATTAAACAAATCACTCGGATGAGAAGAATTTGCCGAGTACGTAAAATTTTGATTTAAAACCACTGCCGCTTAGGGCATTAACGTTAAACTTATTTGAAGAAATCGTGGGGGAAAAGCCTGTCTTAACAGTGTCAGCTGTGGCTCAGTGGGTAGCACTCTTGCCTCTGAGTCAGAAGGTTCTCCAGGAACTTCAGCACACAAATCTAGACTGACACTCCCAGTGCAGTGCCGAGGGATTGCTGCACTGTCTGAGGAGCTGTCTTTCGGATGAGACATTAAACCGAGGTCCCGTCTACGCTCTCAGGTGGATGTAAAAGATCCCGTGGCACTATTTTGAAGAACAGCAGGGGAGTTATCCCCAGCGTCCTGGCCAATATTTATCCCTCAGTCAACATAACAAAAACAAATGATCTGGTCATTATCACATTGCTGTGTGTGGGAGCTTGCTGCGCGCAAATTAGCTGCCGCGTTTCCCACAGCGACTACATTCCAAAAGTACTTCATTGACTGTAAGGCGCTTTGAGACGTCCGGTGGTCGTGACAGGTGCTATATAAATGCAAGTCTTTCTTTAATATATCCTTGTATGGCTCGGTGTCAAATTTAATTTGATAACGGTCCTGTGAAGCAGCTTGGGATGTTTTACTATGTTAAAAGTGCTGTCTCTATGCAAGTTGTGTTAATATAGAAAAGCTATATCGTGGTGTATGTTATGCATTCCAACTTAACAAATTCTCTTTTCTTTCTCTTATGAAGTGATCGACCTCTATCCAGTGCCATTCCCGTACCTCGAAGGCAAACAACCACCACATCTGCAGGTTCAGATATGCTTTTTCACAGTAGTGGGGTCTCCTCCCCAGACAGAGCTTGGAGGCAGTCACATGGGAGCTCTGAAGAAGATCTGCCCCCGAGCTACAATGCGGCAATGACTCGCGCTATCACCCTGGAGGCCCCACCAAAGGATGGCCGCAAAGTGCGAACCTCTTCGACGCTGGAGGTCTCTGATGACTCCTTCAGAGACGGAGACCGGGAGAAGACAGTGTGCGACAGCTTCAATAACGGCGTGCACAGCAGTGAAAATGGCATTGTTTATGAAGCGGCCCAGCCGCGGGAGGCTGCCGCTGAACTCGTCTCCGAGGTGAACGGAATGACTGTACCCAGCCCGCGCGCGGGCAGCGCCAGCAGCCCACAGCCAGGGGACTTCAGCCACCCAATGGACGGTGGCGTCTTCTGCTCCGTGGAGCGGGCCGAGGAGATCATCGGAATGGAGGCCACGGGCTTCAGTTCGGACGAGCAGCTGGAGGGGTTCTGCATTCCCGTCGACCACGCGGTGGCGGTGGAGAGCGACGACCAGGTTCTGGGCGAGCTCGACGCCGAGGGGTTCGAGGAGTTCTCCCGGAGGATCTGCGCCCTGAACGAGAACGTCTCGAGTTTCCGTCGGCACCGCAAGAGCTCGGACAAGTGAGCCGCACTGTTTGTTGGTCATCGGGATACCAAGGCAGAACAAAGAGCCCTGGACTGGAATGGGAGGCAAAGTTGCACTTCTTTTTTGAGACGATTTGTGGAAATTACGGGCTTTCTCATAGTGAGATGGGGAGAAAACGGAAAAGAATCAAAAACGGGAACGGTGCAGACACTGGGCTTTCGGACTGAGTGATCCAGTCTGAGTAAGAGTTGAGGGCGGAGCAAATGTACCTAGATCATGGCTTTGCAGATTGACTTCATGCCATCCATGGCTGCATGTTTGCATCACCCAGCCTTTTCATATGCCAGCAGACTTGTAAGCTGCCCACCCTTCTCAACCAAATGGGAATCAGTCAATTGATAACCAACCTTTCCCAATAATCCCAGGGTTTGATTTCTCCTTGGGGGTGGGGAGTCGGGAATAAATCCCCTTTTACTCAAGCAGGTAGATTGTGACCGCCCATGTTTGCCAAGTAGAATACGTGCAATGACGTTACAGAACAGAGTTGCTTTGAAATGATGTGAGACTTCCGAATCTCTCGAGTTCCTCCTTTTAAGTTGGACGTTTGCCATATCTTTGTGATGAGGTTCCCCGGAATAATTAGGCAGTTCAGAGCAGTAAGATGTTTGAACTTTGCTACTGAACTCAATTAAGGGTAATTGGGAAAAGTTGGAAGCAAGTTAAAATCAGTGACTTGGCAGCAACCATTTTGCTGAGAGCGACAGTGTTTCTACTGAGCAGCTCAAAGCATCAAGTAAATATAGTGTGAATTTAAGTTGCCGTATACTGCCTGCCTATATTTGCTATTTTTTTGGCTACACATTGTGCAGTCTCAGGTATTGTTTAGCTGTTTGATATTAGTCTGAACCTCTACCCTTCACAGCCCAATACCTGCTTATAAACTGAATACAGGGAAAGCGCATGAAGTTCTCCTCTCAACTGGTAATTTCAAGGCTTTGGTGAATGATGTTTGGTTATTCGCTGACTTCATTGATTATGAGCTCCTATTTATTTTCCTTCCCTCTCCCTCGCTTCCAAAAAAAAACTCTAATTTCTTCCAAATTTAACCTCCGTAGTTAAAAGTCCCAGTGTTTTATATGGTGGAGGCATTTATTTTGGTACAGCAGGTTTAGAAAATGGCTCCTCTGCTTCTGTAGCTGACAGCTGCACTGGCCCCCAGCACTGCTGCCTACCTTTGTATACAGGTGGCACCCAGTCCAGAACTGCTGCCTACCTGTGTATACAGGTAGCACCCAGTCCAGAACTGCCGCCTACCTGTGATACAGGTGGCACCCAGTCTGGCACTGCCGCCTACCTGTGATACAGGTGGCACCCAGTCCAGAACTGCTGCCTATCTGTGTATACAGGTGGCACCCAGTCCAGAACTGCTGCCTACCTGTGTATACAGGTGGCACCCAGTCCAGAACTGCTGCCTACCTGTGTATACAGGTGGCACCCAGTCCAGAACTGCTGCCTACCTGTGTATATAAGTGGCACCCAGTCTGGCACTGCCGCCTACCTGTGATACAGGTGGCACCCAGTCCAGAACTGCTGCCTACCTGTGTATACAAGTAGCACCCAGTCCAGAACTGCCGCCTACCTGTGATACAGGTGGCACCCAGTCCAGAACTGCTGCCTACCTGTGTATACAAGTGGCACCCAGTCTGGCACTGCCGCTTACCTGTGATACAAGTGGCACCCAGTCCAGAACAGCTGCCTACCTGTGTTGGTCCTAATCGAAGAATACTATCTACCAGTGGGGTTTATAGATGGAAAACATTCATTTTCTTTCTGGCAGTCTTCCTCCAAATACCTTTTTAAAATTATAATTAATTAAAAAGTTATTATTTATGTTGTCCTAGTTGGATTTGATCTGCACAGCATGTAGTAGCAGCTGGGGTTAAGTTACACTGGAGTAAACTTGCTAATATAGCAAGGACATTCTTTATTCATGATTAATGGCTCCTGTTACTTCATACAAAGATTTAGATCGATCCAAGTTGATCCCCCCCCCCTCACTTTAAGAACAGTCAAAGCTAAAAATAAATCACTGAGGATGCAGAGGATAAGTGAAGCAAAACATTAGGTGACCAAAAAGGTTTGACCTAGGTTGGAGAATTAAATTAATTGCATACAAGTATTAACTAATTGCGCAATCTCTGAATTGTAATCTCCTCTTCCCCATTTATAACCTGACAATACTTTCTAGCAGTGATGTTCATAATATGGCCCGGGAGGGGTAACGTGTACCGCCATTTCCCCTGCCAACCTGCGGCCCTTGCCAGCCTAGATGCTCCATGTGCCCCTGGGTCATTCAAGGCCTGCTCTGGCGCAAGAGTTGGGGAACGAGCTGGCAATTGGTTCTTGGTGTAACCACGAGTAATTCTATTCAGGGCCAGATTATCCCACCTTCCGTACTGCAGGTCCAAGAGCCCCGTTAAAATAAAACCATTTGGTTCTGCGGGAGGAGGGGTGGGTTTTTTTTTCCACAAGTAACCCAGACTCCTTGATAACTGCTCAGAGTGGAGTAACTGAAATTGCACGTGCAGGATCTGTGTCCATGGTGCAACATTGCAGAGAGTGACCCTTCAGCAGAGCAGTGTTTTGCAATTGCCGGCCTTTGACAAAAGGTTAACGGGCAACACTACTATAACAGTATTGTATTATGAATGCAGTTACTTCTTTTTCAGCAGTGCTGAAACAGTGTCCGTGTGCTTCTAATCAAAATACGTCTTGTGTGCTGTCTGAAAGTTGTTTGGCCTTGGTGCTCAGGGTTTCCCCAGAAGTCATTTATGATGAAATGCTGCACCACGCTCACTTCCGACCCAATGGTCTTGTGCACCAAGCGATTATACACTTGAGATGTATATATGTATATATATGCTGTACAGAGACGAGCAAATCAGGTGGGAAAGGTTGAAAATGTAACTCTCTGAACTATTTTCATTCCATGACCTTTGAGTTGGTGGGAAAGTAATATCCTGAGGTGCTGACGTGTCCCTCATCTTGGGGAAAGTCAGAGCCCCCAACTTGTGTTTTACACCATGGCCGACCGAGGTCTCCCAAACGCTACTACAAGTAGTTCCTCAGGCAATTTAAATACATAGGAAAGTGAATCCTACCTCTACAGGTTTTATTTCCGTGATCGAGGCCATTTCCTCAGCCGGCGGCCTCACGCATTACAATGGGACCTCTCTTCATAATGGCCATAACGTGTTTTTTTTTGTTCTAAGGCGGGCTCTCAGTGAGGTCTCTTGTTGGCTTTATCTAGCTGGTGGGTAAATACATTTTATTTTCATATACTCTAAAGGCCACAGCAGTCTCTTCAACACGTGCGTTAATCGATTCCTCAGTGCTCAAGGTCATCCGTTATTGGTTAACCAGAGTGATTATTAGCTTTCACCAACCACCCAACCACCTCCTCTGGGGCCACTGGTGCTAAAACAGGTATTCAGATTCCTGGGTCAGAGATGAAGTTTGAGCTTAGAAGCAATGCACAAACACCTCTGCAGTGTTACCAAACGAGTGCCGTAGATACTCCTTCTACACAACCCTAACCCTAACCACTTCTGCTTACAATCACCTATGCACAAATTGATGCATCTTATTAAAACACTGCCCATGTGACCCCCCCAAAGAATCACATTTGTTTTTGTAGTCCAATGTCCCACAGTTAAGGTAGCCACCTGTCAAATAAGTTAAGAAGTGAGTATATATTTTTAGGACGGAATCATTTTCTCAGCAATCGCCATTGAAACCTATAACCTACATACTGATCTTCGCTGCATCATCCACTTATATCCTGATGGCACTTGTCTGATGGCGTGCTTTAATGACAGGAGCCTGCTGCCCAGTGCTGGCCAATATAATAGTAAAGAGGCCCTGTGTTCCTGTATCTTACAAAGAATAACTGTACTTGCATTTTTTCTCCAGACTTGGGGTGACCTTGGTAAAATTCTTAAGATGTGGTTTTGTACTTTGCGGCATCAAGCACTCCATCCCGTACTGCTCCTTACCCTCTCCAGTATTGGGGCTCACCTCAACTGTGTCAACCTAAGACCAAAACCGAGGGTTATTCGGCAATCACAACACATGATGGCTGGAGGCTGGGCGGTTCCGTGGGTTGGCACAGTGTGTGTTCACTTCTGGGTTCAGATTCCAATCCGGCACCGATCATTGGGATAACACGCTCCTTTTTCTACTGGCCTTCGAGATCCCAAGTGAGAGAAGTTGACCATTGCTGACCCATTCCGGGTCAATGGGGGGTTCCGGGTCAGCAATGACCAACTTCTCTCACTTGGGGATACGGATGTGCGGCGCAGAAACGACGGACAATTTGCTACCTGTTGACATGGTTAGCTCAGAGAATCCATAAGGATGGCCGGGTGTTAAAAGCGCGTCGAGTTACACTGGTGTGGTTGGTGGAGCTGCAATCTAGTCTTTACCCAGCTTATAGTGAGATTGGGGCTATGGCACAAAACCGGCAACAATTGAGAAGTACTCAATGCTGACATAAGGGGCAATGTGTGGAAAATAGTCCAGTACCCCCAGCACAAACACCCATCTATCCCTCTATCTTTAAATTTGTCATTTTTAGCTCCATCCCCTATCTTCAGTAAACTAGTGCAAAGAATGAAAACTACCACAAAAAAAGGTTCGAATTAGTTAGCTAAAAGCTGAGTTGTAATATTTAGACATGCTTCCTTCACCCCCCCCCCCCCCCCTCCTACACTTGTAGAAAACACAAGACTGTTCTGAGATAACTGGAGGGGAGGAGATGAGACCTCACATCTGGACTGGTGTTGAGCCTGTGTATTATCATTTTGTTGGGCTGTGTGTGTGTGTCACCCGCGTACTGCAGCTGATCTTCCTGTCTTTGTGTCAGTTCCTGGGGTTTAAATTCCACTTACTGTGGGATCATAAGTATTAAAACTTATGTCCGTTCACACATGCATCAGGGATATTTATAGACGATAAACACCACCTGGTCTGATTTATGCCAAGGATATCAAAGCTTTATTTCTGGTGGATTGTCTCTTAAACCTTTTGTTGCTGCACAGATGGAGTAATGTCCTTTGGTACTTCATGGTGCTTATATACAGTATAAAGACCGGGCTACAAGGCTCGATTCCACACAGTTGAGAGCTAGTCTGATGATCCTTCTCTCCCTCTGCCTTGTATATACTCTGTCCGACCCTTCTCAGTATGACTTGCTCCATGACACAGGTTTTTCAACCATTGCCTACAATGTGCGTGCTCAGCTTCAGACTGAACGTGACCCATCACACACAGCAAGCAGCAGCCACCTTCACTTCCATTTAATACTTGGTGTTAATTTTTCAAAATATAAACTCCTTTCTGGCACCAGAAATGGACCAAGAAGAGGAGGTAATGGGACTCTCTGGTTTACAGAGGAAAAGAAACACCAGGGGAATTCGCCCTTCTTAGCTTACTCGCTCATTCTTTGTATGGACTTGAGGACAAAAATCTCGGCTCACGTTCTCAGTGCCAATACTGAGGGAGTGCTGCTCTGCTGTTGGTTTTATACCACGTTGGGCATGACCAGTTTCCAGGTCGGAGTTGGGTGGCAATTCCTAAATCTGATCCCCTAAAGGTGTTGCTTTAACCGGACTAACCCAGCCGGGATTCTCGGTGAACTTCCCTCACCGCCTGTACCAGGCCCATTCCCTCCCCCCCCCCCCCCCTTGTCCCGGGCTGGCCACTCCAGCATGGGGGCCTCACGATCGTCAACTCTTGTTGGACGTATCCCAGGGAGATTTCATCACATGACCTCCAATCACCCCACTCCCGCCATTGGTCACCGTACTCGTCCATCCTCACCGCGCATCACCTTTACGTGGCCAATTAGCTGATTCCGACTCAATCAAACAGCCTTTCTTCCCTCTTTCCTCCCTCCCCCACTCTTCCGGCCACCTGCAATGCTTTCATAACTAATAAACAAAAGTCTTCAAAGAAAATGCAAAAAAGGCTTTATTTAATGTCCCCATGATTTCTCTCCAGGATTGCTCACAGCAATGTTCTGGAGATTATCTTTGATTTCCAGTTAGTCACCTTGGCCTTGAACAGCATAAAAGCAGCCATTTTGTTGTCTTGATTACATTCTGGTGATTAACTGCACAGCACGACATTACCGAGTTTCCTTTGACCGTGTGCACTTAATTCAGTTTAAGACACCTTGAAACTTTATTCCTCCGCCCTTTTCTTTCCCCTCACACACAAACTCCATCCCCCACCCCGCTCCCCCCAATGGCAGATAGCTAGTGGGCGTTTGGCACGTTTTTGTTCCCCAAGTGCCATTGAGGTAACATCACTAATTCCAGACCACCCAGCCCTTAGTGTCGGAGCCATGCTGTCCTTCCTCTTGCTATCACTGTATATAAAAAATGCTCCTGTTGAACACATGTGCAACCCGTGTCTGTGTGTGTGTGTGTATGTGCGAACTAACTTCCGTCAAGCTGGGACTGGACCAGGGGTAGACTTCGAGCACGTATTTAGGCTCACTTTGTACCGGCGAGAGCGGGGCAAGAAAACTGGACCGGCCTCTGGACGCGAGGTGGTGTGGGGAACCGCAGGGCCGCTTAGGTCCACACAAGCTGGAACACAAAGTCACTCGCTCGTCTCTGTACAGCGTAGAAAGAAACAGTGCGGAGATGGCAGTGTGCTGCCGCTGGTGCCACACTGCTGCCTGACGCTTTGGAGAGGGAGCTTGAAACCATGTGGAGGTAACAAACTGATCTGTGCACCCTCTGTAGTGATCATGATGATATACTGATTAGAATTGTCTGCAAATCTGATGCAGCTGTTTGTAGCATGGTGCCTTGAGGGAAACAGAGACAAAGACATTGGGACGATATACAGGACGAGTACAATATTGGTTCACTGAAGTTTGTCCATTCGATTACAGTGGCATAACTTGTGCTGAAATCACTGCTGAAATATTTGTAGCTACCTGTCCCTACCCCCAGCCCCCCACCCTTTCCCTCACTTCATTTTTTTTATTTCTATTTATTAAAGATAAAAATGCAGCAGTTTATTTAAATAGTTACTCCAAATGCAAGCAGTAAACAGCTGTAATCATTTGCAACTTGTATTCACATACTTGCTGATGATTCAAGTGTCAATGAAAATAATCCTGGTAAGCAAAATGGAATAAAATAATTGTTTTACCATATCTTGTGTGATTCCTCGCTTTTTAAAAAATGATGCAGTCTCTGGATGTGGGTGTTACTGGCAAGATTGGCATTTATTGGCCATCATTAGTTGCCCTCACCAGGCAGTAATACAACTGAGTGGCTTGCTAGGCAACATCATCGGGCTGTGAAGAGTCTACTATAACAACTTGTATTTATATAGCGCCTTTAACATAATGAAACGTCCCGAGGCGCTTCACAGGAGTATTACGTGACAAAGATTTGACACCGAGCCACATAAGTAGAAATTAGCGCAAGTGACCTAAAGCTTGCTCAAAGAGGTAGGTTTTAAGGAGTGTCTTGAAGGAGGAAAGAGGGGTAGAGAGGTTTAGAGAGGGAATTCCAGAGCCTGGGGCCTAGGCAAACAGAAGGCACGGCCACCAATGGTTGAGAGTTTATAGTTGGGGATGCTCAAGAGGGAGGCATTAGAGGGGTGCAGAGATCTCGTTGTGGGGCCGGAGGAGATTATAGAGATCGGGAGGGGCGAGTCATGGAGGGATTTGAAAATAAGAATCAGAATTTTGAAATTGAGGCGTTGCTACTCCCAGGAGCCAATGTAGGTCAGTGAGCGCAGTGGGTGATGGGGGAGTGGGACTTGGTGCTAGTTAGGACACGGGCTGCCAAGTTTTGGATCACCTCTAAGTTACGGAAGGTAGAATGTGGGAGGCCAGCCAGGAGTGCATTGGAATAGTCAGGTCGAAAGGTAACCAAGGCATGAATGAGGGTTTCAGCAGCGGATGAACTGAGGCAAGAGCCGGAGACGGGCCATGTTGTGGAGATGGAAATAGGCGGTCTCAGTTACGCTGCGGATATGTGGTCGAAAGCTCAGTTCAGGGTCAACCAGGTAAGGACAGCAGGTTTCCTTCCGTAAGGGACATTAGTGAACCAGTTGGGTTTTTGCGACAATCCAGCAGCTTCAGGGCAGCGTTCCCTTTGAGCTGCGTGGCCACATAGCGCTCCAGGGAAGCCACGCAACCGGCTTTTCAATGTAACAACCGCGCACACATGGTATTTTGAAAGGGCCGCATGGCACCAGGAACAATTACAGGGGACATTGCTTCAAGGTCACTTTTATTGATGCCAACTTTTTTATTTCCAAACGAAATTGAAATTCTCAAGCTGACATGGTGGGATTTGAACTTGCGTTGCCTGTGTCATTCGTCCAGTCTCTGGTTTGCGGGGGGGGGTTTAATATACTGTGTAAGTGTAGTACATTCCTCTCTGCAGGCGAATAAATGTTGAACAAGAAAAGCCCCTGTTGGGAGCTGCTGTTGCGGTTAAGGGTATTTCCAACACGTTCATCGTATGATTGACCAGTTTGCACCACCGGACCGAAACCCTTTACGATCTGAAACCAGTATCTTTCACACTGTCGCACTGACTTGGCACAGTCCAGGTCTGGCACTTAAACAAGTTGCTTGTAGGATCATCACGCTAGCTGCCATCACAGAATCTTAGAAATCACTGCAGGTATCAGCTCTGCAACTGGAGCTATTTACTGTAATTCTATTCCATTCTATCCTTTATATTTGCCCTTTACTTATTCAATTCTCTCAAATGATTATAGTCTTGGCCCCTTGTGGTAAAGTATTGCCTGTGCCAAGAACCCTATTTATAATTTTCCTCAAAATTCCCCTTTTTGTTTCTGCAGTGATAATCCTGGGTCTATGCCCCCTTATTACCGATTAGCCAAACAGTTTACACTATCTTTCGAAACCTTTCATCGTTTTGAAAACCTCTTGAGCTCTCTCCCAGTGAAAATAGCCCCAATTTCTTTAATAAAGACAGAAAATGCAAGCGACACTCAGCAGGTCAGGCAGCATCGTGTGGAGAGAGAAACAGTCGAAGTTTCAGGTCGATGACCTCAATTTCGTTAGCCTGTCTACATCACTGCAATCTTTCATTTCTGATGCCATTTTAGTGAATCGTTGCTATATCCTTTTCATGGCTTTCTGTTTCTACCTGTCCAGACTACTCACTTTTCAGTGCCCTTGTATATAAAACCCACTCTCCCCTCTGCATTCTTTCCTATTTCTACCTTCTCAAGGACAAGTGAGGATGGGCAATAAACATCATAGGCAGTTCCTCGAAATCGAGGAAGACTTGCTTTCACTCAATCAGTGAGTTCTCAGGTGACAGAACAGTCAATACAGGAATTACAGTCTCTGTCACAGCTGGGACAGACAGTGGTTGGAAGAAAGGGTGGGTGGGGAGTCTGGTTTGCCACACACTCCTTCCACTGCCTGTGCTTGTTTTCTGCATACTCTTGGCGATGAGACCCGGTGCTCAGCACCCTCCCATGCTCTTCCTCCACTGAGAGCAGTCTTTGGCCAATGACTCCTAGGCGTCAGTGGGGATGTCGCACTTTATCAAAGAGGCTTTGAGGGTGTCCTTGAAACGTTTCCTCTGCCCACCTGGGGCTCGCTTGCCCAACACAAGACTCCCAAAGCAAGCGCTCTACTCGGAACTCCTACACGGCAATAAATGCATCCCATGAATGAATCAGCAAAAAAAACACCCACCTTTAAAGATCTGTGTATCTGGCCCTTGCTACCTGTGTCTATCAGCAGATGGACACAACCTAATGCTGGACCCCTAAAATTACTTATTTCCAATGAGATGATTTATAAAAGAAAAGGTTTAGACTGTAACAAATTAATTTAGTACTCATCACCAACTCAACACCAACACCTTGGCTGCCCGTGCTTGCAAACATCGCACCACCGCACCTATGCCGCAGTTATGCAGTCTCCGGAGAATACAGTCGCTACACCAGCAAATACATGCCGATCCAGGCCGACTTGAACAACCTACTACCGACCCGTCTCTCATCTAGAAGGGCATTTTGGACTGTCGCCGAAGCCCTTCAGCGATCTCCGCTCAGTCTTGATGACCGACAGTGATATGCTTGGAAGAGCTGCAACATATGTTGGAGTCCATTCTTAAAGAAGCAGTAACAGGAAATTTGGATAAGCAGAATTTGGTCAGGCAGAGTCAGCATGGATTTATGAGGGGCAAGTCATGTTTGACAAATTTGTTGGAGTTCTTTGAGGATGTAACGAACAGGGTGGATAAAGGGGAACCAGTGGATGTGGTGTATTTGGACTTCCAGAAGGCATTTGACAAGGTGCCACTGTACAAGATAAAAGTTCATGGGGTTGGGGGTAATATATTAGCATGGATAGAGGATTGGCTAACTAACAGAGAACAGTGTGTCGGGATAAATAGTTCATTCTTTGGTTGGCAATCAGTAACTAGTGGGGTGCCGCAGGGATGAGTGCTGGGACCCCCAACTATTTACAATTTATATTAATGACTTGGAAGAAGGGACTGAGTGTAACGTAGCCAAGTTTGCTGATGATACAAAGATGGGAGAAAAAGCAATGTGTGAGGAGGACACAAAATCTGCAAAAGGACATAGACAGGCTAAGAGAGTGGGCAAAGATTTGGCAGATGGCGTATAATGTTGGAAAGTGTGAGGTCATGCATTTGGCAGAAAAAAAATCAAAGAGAAAGTTATTATTTAAATGGAGAAAGATTGCAAAGTGCCACAGTACTTGTGCATGAAACACAAAAAGATAGTATGCAGGTACAGCAAGTGATCAGGAAGGCCAATGGTATCTTGGCCTTTATTGCAAAGGGGATGGAGTATAAAAGAAGGGAAGTCTTGCTACAGCTATACAGAGTATTGGTGAGGCCACACCTGGAATACTGTGTGGAGTTTTGGTTTCCATATTTACGAAAGGATATATTTGCTTTGGAGGCAGTTCAGAGAAGGCTCACCAGGTTGATTCTGGGGATGAGGGGGTTGACTTATGAGGAAAGGTTGAGGAGGTTGGACCTCTACTCATTGGAGTTCAGAAGAATGAGAGGTGATCTTCTCCAAATGTATATATTATGAGGGGGCTTGACAAGGTGGATGCAAAGAAGATGTTTCCACTAATGGGGGAGACTACAACTAGAGGGCATGATCTTAGAATAAGGGGCCACCCATTTAAAACCGAGATGAGAAATTTCTTCTCTGAGGGTTGTAAATCTGTGGAATTCACTGCCTCAGAGAGCTGTGGAAGCTGGGACATTGAATAACTTTAAGACAGAAATAGACAGTTGCTTAAACGATAAGGGGTTAAGGGATTATGGGGAGCAGGCAGGGAAGTGGAGCTGAGTCAGTGATCAGATCAGATATGGCCTACTCTTGCTCCTATTTCTTATGTTCTTATATGGAATGAATTCCTTATAGAGGAGCCCACAGTATAACCTGAAGGATCAAACCTTCCTCACAAACAGTGGACAACCATCAACCGCCTCAGAACCGGTCACGGTCGATGCTGCCACCTTCTCCATAGGTGGAAGATTAAAGTGTCCCCCATCATGTGACTGTGGAGCTCCTAATCAGAACCTGGAGCACATCATCGAGCACTGCCCCCAGAGGGAATTTGCAGGCAGCCTACAAGATATCCATGCTGTTACACCGGAAGCTTTGGCCTAGATATCCAACTTGGATATTGACATTTGATTTGCTTTGCTACCACCCTATGAAAGAAGTAGTACTCCTCACCCTACAGGAAGGCACCTGATCATTTTGCAATAAGGAGGAAAGCAACACAAGCTTCGCTGGGCAGGCCACATAGTTCACATTTCAGATACGAGACTCCCAAAGCAAATGCTTTATGAGGAGCTCCTTCATGGCAAACAAGCCGAAGGTGGGCAGCGGAAACATAACAAGGACACCCTCAAAGCCTCTCGAGTAAAGTCACCACTGACACTTGGGAGACCCTGGCCAAAGACCGCCCGAGGTGGAGAAAATCCACCCGGGAGGGCGCTGAGCACCTCGAGTCTCAACACAAAGAGCGTGAAGAGGTCAAGCGCATGCAGCGGAAGGAGCGCGCGGCAAACCAGCCCCACCCACCCCTTCCCTCGACGAATGTCTGTCCCACCTGTAACAGGGTCTGTGGCTCTCATGTTGGACTGTTCAGCCACCAGAGAACTCACTTTGGGAGTGTAAGCAAGTGTTCCTCGATTCCGATGGACTGCCTATGATGATGAGTACGCACACATACTACTACTGTCTTTGGAATTCAGAGGTTGTAGCGTGGGCTAGCACGTGCTGCACCTTCCTTGGGCCCCGACCCCACTGTTTTTATAAGCAGCGCCACTCCTAGGCCGCGGCCCCACCGCTCCTGGGCTCCGATTTCTTCCAGATCCTGGGCTCCGACCTCGCTGCTCCTTGACCTTTCTGCTCTTCGACTGTTGTAATGAAGGAAACGCAGTAACCAATTTGCATACAGCAAAGTACAAAAGAGAGCAATGTGATAAATGACCAGATAAGAAATATCCTGCTCCTCTTCGAATAGTGCCATGGGGTCGTTTATGTCCACTGTGGCTCTCTAAAGAGTAGCATTCTCTGAATCAGAAGGTTGTGGGCTCACAGCTTCACTCCAGAGACTTGAGCCTATAATCTAGACTGACACGCCAGTGCAGTGCTGAGGGAGCGCTGCACGGTCGGAGGGGTAGTGCTGAGGGAGCGCTGCACGGTCGGAGGGGCAGTGCTAAGGGAGTGCCGCACTGTCGGAGGGTCAGTACCGAGGGAGTGCCGCACTGTCAGAGGGGCAGTACTGAGGGAGTGCCGCACTGTCAGAGGGGCAGTACTGAGGGAGTGCCGCACTGTCGGAGGGTTAGTGCTGAGGGAGCGCCGCACGGTCGGAGGGTTAGTGCTGAGGGAGCGCCGCACGGTCGGAGGGTTAGTGCTGAGGGAGCGCCGCACGGTCGGAGGGGTAGTGCTGAGGGAGTGCCGCACTGTCGGAGGGTTAGTGCTGAGGGAGCACTGCACGGTCGGAGGGGCAGTGCTGAGGGAGTGCCGCACTGTCGGAGGGTCAGTACCGAGGGATTGCCGCACTGTCGGAGGGGCAGTGTTGAGGGAGCGCTGCACTGTCAGAGGTGGGTGCCGTCTTTTGGATGAAACATTAAACCAAGGCCCCATCTGCCCTCTCAGGTGGATGCAAAACATTCCATGGCACTATTCGAAGAAGGGCAGGCGAGTTCTCCCACGGCCCTGACCAATATTTATCCCTCAACCAGCGTTATCAAAACAGATTATCTGGTCATTATTTCATTACTGTTTGTGGCTGTGCACAAATTGGCTGCTGTGTTTCCTATCATACAATAGTAACTACACTTCAAAAGTGCTTCATTGGTTGTAAAGCGCTTTGGGAATGGGTTGTGGCTATTTTGGATGCATTGCTGCTTGGGTTGGATTGAGTTGGGGAGGACAGCTGAGAGACCGATAGGTGATGTCTTGAGCTGCTGAAGGCATGGGCTCAGCAACTATTGAGGAAAGGTTAGGACCATAGGTGGGCAATGATACCGAGGGAAAAGAATGTGGTCTTGGTAATGGCTTAGACGTGGGGAGGAAACTGCATCTGAACCATGATAAATTGTTACACTTTATATCCTTATGCAACCACTCATTTGTTGACAGGAAGTTGTATGGCTCAGAGACGTGGACCATGTACAGTAGACCCCTCAAATCGCTGGAGAAATACCACCAACGATGTCTCCGCAAGATCCTGCAAATCCCCCGGGAGGACAGACGCACCAACCATTAGCTTCCTTGATCAGGCCAACATCCCGAGCATCAAAGCACTGATCACACTCGACCAGCTCCGTTGGGTGGGCCACATTGTTCACATCCCCGATACAAGTCTCCCAAAGCAAGCACTCTACTCGGAACTCCTACACGGCAAGCGAGCCCCAGGTGGGCAGAGGGAACATTACAGGGACACCCTCAAAGCCTCCCTGATAAAGTGCAACATCCCCACCGATACCTGGGAGTCCCCGGCCAAAGACCGCCCTAAGTGGACGAAGAGCATCCTGGAGGGCGCTGAGCACCTCGAGTCTCGTCACCGAGAGCCTGCAGAAATCAAGCGCAGGCAGCGGAAGGAGCGTGCGGCAAACCAGACTCCCCACAACAACTGTCTGTCCCACCTGTGACAGAGACTGTAATTCCCGTATTGGACTGTTCAGTCACCTGAGAACTCACTTTTAAAGTGGAAGCAAGTCTTCCTCGATTTCGAGGGACTGCCGATGATGATGATTGATAGGCAGTTTAAGTTTGAGGTCAGACAGGAATGCAATTTACAATCGGTGTGCTTTGTGATGCTGGAGCGCAACAAATAGTCCCTTGTTCCATTCTCTACATGGTCTATTGTGTAGGTCCTGCACTGTCTTCACTAAGGAAGACACAAATAACCTTCTGGAAATACTAGGGGACCGAGGGTCTAGCGAGAAGGAAGAACTGAAGGAAATCCTTATTAGTCAGCGAATTGTGTTAGAGAAATTGATGGGATTGAAGGCCGATAAATCCCCAGGGCCTGACAGCCTGCATCCCAGAGCACTTAAGGAAGTGGCCCTAGAAATAGTGGATGCATTGGTGGTCATTTTCCAACATTCTATTGACTCTGGATCAGTTCCTATGGATTGGAGGGTAGCTAAGGAGGGAAGAGAGAAAACAGGGAATTACAGACTGGTCAGCCTGGCATCGGTAGTGGGGAAAATATTGGAATCAATTTTAAAGATGTAATAGCAGCACATTTGGAAAGCAGTGACAGGATCGGTCCAAGTCAGCGTGGATTTATGAAAGAGAAATCATGCTTGACAAATCTTCTAGAATTTTTTGAGGATGTAACTAGTAGAGTGGACACGGGAGAATCAGTGGAGTTAGTGTATTTGGACTTTCAAAAGGCTTTTGACAAGGTCCAACACAAGAGATTAGTGTGCAAAATTAAAGCACATGGTATTGGGGGTAACGTACTGACGTAGATAGAGAACTGGTTGGCAGACAGAAAGCAAAGAGTGGGAATAAACGGGTCCTTTTCAGAATGGCAGGCAGTGACTAGTGGGGTACCGCAAGGTTCAGTGCTGGGACCCAAGCTATTTACAATATATATCAATGATTTAGACAAAGGAATTGAATGTAATATTTCCAAGTTTGCAGATGACACTAAGCTGGGTGGCAGTGTGAGCTGTGAGGAGGACGCTAAGAGGCTACAGGGTGACTTGGACAAGTTAGGTGAGTAGGCAAATGCATGGCAGATGCAGTATAATGTAGATAAATGTGAGGTTATCCACTTTGGTGGCAAAAACAAGAATATTATCTGAATGGTGACAGATTAGGAAAGGGGGAGGTGCAATGAGACCTGGGTGTCATGGTGCATCAGTCATTGAAAGTTGGCATGTAGGTACAGCAGACGGTGAAGAAGGCAAATGGCATGTTGGCGTTCATTGCGAGAGGATTTGAGTACAGGAGCAGGGAGGTCTTACTGCAGTTGTACAGGGCCTTGGTGAGGCAACACCTTGAGTATTGTGTGCAGTTTTGGTCTCCTAATCTGAGGAAGGACATTCTTGCTATTGAGGGAGTACAGCGAAGGTTCACCAGACTAATTCCTGGGATGGCAGGACTGACATATGAGCAGAGACTGGATCAACTATGTCTGTATTCACTGGAGTTTAGAAGAATGAGAGGGGATCTCATAGAAACATATAAAATTCTGACGGGATTGGATAGATTAGATGCAGGGAGAATGTTCCCAATGTTGGGGAAGTCCAGAACCAGGGGCCACAGTCGAAGGTTAAGGGGTAAGCCATTTAGGACCGAGATGAGGAGAAACTTCTTCACCCAGAGAGTGGTGAACCTGTGGAATTCTCTACCACAGAAAGTTGTTGAGGCCAGTTCGTTAGATATATTCAAGAGGGAGTTAGATGTGGCCCTTGCGGCTAAAGGGATCAAGGGGTATGGAGAGAAAGCAGGAAAGGGGTACTGAAGTTGCATGATCAGCCATGATCTTATGGAATGGTGGTGCAGGCTCAAAGGGCCGAATGGCCTACTCCTGCACCTATTCTCTGTTTCTATGTTAGCCAAAAGTGGCAGCTAAAGTGAATCTTGAAAGAGGTTGTTTGCAAAAGTAGAAACCTATCCTTAAAGATTCTTTTGAGTGTTTTAACCGAGCTGGCATTTGGCAGATATACCTTCGAGGTGTGAGAATCATAGAATCATAGAAATTTACAGCACGGATGGAGGCCATTCGGCCCATCGTGTCTGCGCCGGCCAACAAGAGGCTACCCAGCCTAATCCCAGATTCCAGCTCTCGGTCCGTGGCCCTGTAGCTTACGGCACTTCAAGCGCACATCCAAGTACTTTTTAAATGTAGTGAGGGTTTCTGCCTCAATCACCCTTTCAGGCAGTGAGTTCCAGACCCCCACCACCCTCTGGGTGAAGAAACTTCCCCTCAAATCCCTTCTAAACCTCCCCCCAATTACTTTAAATTTATGCCCCCTGATTGTTGACCCCTCTGCTCAGGGAAAAAGGCCCTTTCTCACTCTATAGGCCCCTCATAATTTTATACACCTCAGTGAGGTCTCCCCTCAGCCTCCTCTGTTCCAAGGAAAACAGATCCAGTGTGAGCACCTACGTATTGAAAGAGATTGTACTGTTTCAAGCACAAGCTGGAAGTAGGACTGTTTAAAAGAATCGGTCACTTTCAAAACTCATGGCGTCAATCCAACCTCCCATAATGATTTTCTTGTGCCTTATGTCTCTGTACACTGCCTCTGTACACTGGATCAGTTCCTATGGACTGGAGGGTAGCTAATGTAACACCACTTTTTAAGAAAGAAGGGGAGAGAGAAAACAGATGATTATAGACCGGTTAGCCTGACATCAGTAGTGGGGAAAATGTTGGGATCAATTACTAAAGATGAAATAGCAGCTCATTTGGAAAGCAGTGACAGGATCTGTCCAAGTCAGCATGGATTTATGAAAGGGAAATCATGCTTGACAAATCTTCTTGAATTTTTTAAGGATGTAACTAGTAGAGTGACAAGGGCGAACCAGTATTTGTGGTGTATTTGGACTTTCAAAAGGCTTTTGACAAAGTCCCACACAAGGGATTAGTGTGCAAAATTAAAGCACATGGTATTGGGGGTAATATACTGACGTGGATAGAGAACTGGTTGGCAGACAGAAAGCAGAGTCGGGATAAATCGATCCTTTTCAGAATGGCAGGCAATGACTAGTGGAGTGCCGCAGGGCTCAGTGCTGGGACCCCAGCTATTTACAATATACATTAATGATTTAGATGAAGGAATTGAGCGTAATATCTCCAAATTTGCAGATGACACTAAGCTGGGTGGCGGTGTGAGCTGTGAGGAGGATGCTAAGAGGCTGCAGGGTGACTTGGCAAGGTTAGGTGAGTGGGCAAATGCATGGCAGATAAATTATAATGTGTATAAATGTGAGGTTATCCACTTTGGGGGCAAAAACACAAAGGCAGAATATTATCTGAATGGCGGCAGATTAGAAAAAGGGGAGATGCAATGAGACCTGGGTGTTATGTTACAGCAGTCATTGAAAGTTGGCATGCAGGTACAGCAGGCGGTGAAGAAGGCAAATGGTATGTTAACCTTCATAGCTAGGGGATTTGAGTATAGGAGCAGGGAGGTCTTACTGCAGTTGTACAGGGCCTTGGTGAGGCCTCACCTGGAATATTATGTTCAGTTTTGGTCTCCTAATCTGCGGAAGGACGTTCTTGCTATTGAGGGTGTGCAGCGAAGGTTCACCAGACTGATTCATGGGATGGCAGGACTGATATGAGGAGAGACTGGGCCTGTATTCACTGAAGTTTAGAAGGATGAGAGGGAAACTCATAGAAACATATAGGATTCTGACGGGACTGGACAGGTTAGATGCAGGAAAATGTTCCCGATGTTGGGGAAGTCCAGAACCAGGGGACAGAGTCTAAGGATAAGGGGTAAGCCATTTAGGACTGAGATGAAGAGAACCTTCTTCACTCAGAGAGTTGTTAACCTGTGGAGTTCTCTGCCGCAGAGAGTTGTTGATGCCAGTTCATTGAATATATTCAAGAGGGAGTTAGATATGGCCCTTACAGCTAAAGGGATCATGGGTATGGAGAGAAAGCAAGAGAGGTGAATGATCAGCCATGATCTTATTGAATGGTGGTGCAGACTCGAAGGGCCGAATTGCCTACTTCTGCACCTATTTTCTATGTTTCTTTGCCACAACTGGGGTTGTAAAACCTCGAGGACAGTCCTAGCGGCTCCAGGAATGAAAGATTTATCTTCAGAACAATGCTACAAGCAGGGTTATTTTAAAAAAAAAAGTGGTTACGTAAATAGGGGAGATGGACATAGAGATAGAGATAGAGACAGTGTACAGAGACATAAGGCACAAGAAGATCATTATGGGCGGGTGGATTGATGCCATGAGATGGGTACTTGTGACAGTCAAGAATCATCCAATCGGGTAAGTTGGCTTGCTTTCCAATTGGTGCCGGAAGGCAGGGCTCCGTGAGTATGGATGTGCCAGGCCACCAATGATGGGAGTGGGCCCGTTGGAAATGGGAGGTCATGTGACGAACCCTCCCCGAACACGTTCAACCAGAGTTAGCGTCTCCAGCCCCACCATCGGCAACTCCTGTGCACCTGCCCACTGAATTTCTCTCTCCACCTGGTCAGGGCTCTCCCAGTTTTCAAAAGTCTGATAACCCTTCTGTTTAAGCATGCCTTCTTCGGTGGTCCATTGCTCCTCTCCCGTTTCCCATTCCCTCTCTTCGGATCGAGTGTGGTCAGTGCTTCAGTACTGGGGATGTTAGCCTGGACGAGGACACTGATGTTGGTGCGCCTGTCCTCCCAGGGGATTTGCAGGATCTTGCGGAGACATCGTTGGTGATATATCTCCAGTGACTTGAGGTACTAGGTCCGTGCAGCAGAGCTGGTCTCCAGTCGTCCTGGTTAACCCTTGCCACTGGACCAAGACCTAGCTCTGTCAAGCCCCGTGTGGTGGCTGGTGTGCAACGGCCACCACACGTTTAAAAAAAATCCACGCACAGGCATCTTCCACCCTTCAACATGTAGATCTGGATCAGGAATATTAGGTCCTTCATTGAAAAACTTGTGAACTCATCCCTTTTTGGTGTGGAAGCAAGTCATCCTCGTTTCGAGGGACCGCTTATGATGATCATTTAGTTAAAATATTATCATCATAGGCAGTCCCTCGGAATCGAGGAAGACTTGCTTGCTGGGCCATGTGTTCAGCTGCCTGGGCCCTAAGCTCTGGAACTCCCTGACTAAACCTCTCCACCTCGCTACCTCTCTTTCCTCCTTTACGACGCTCCTTAAAACCTACCTCTTTGACCAAGCTTTTGGTCACCTGTTGCAATTTATTCTTATGTGGCTTGGTGTCAAATTTTTGTCTTATAACACTCCTGTGAAGCGCCTTGGGACGTGTTACTACGTTAAAGGCGCTAGATAAATAAACATTGTTGTTATAACAGAGTAAATTGGACTGAAATTTCCGGCCGCTGCATATGCGCAGGTAAACGCAGAAATCCGGAAGTTGCTCTGAGATACTCCGCTTCTCCACAGGGGGCGTTGTAGCGGTCCTCACTGACACACTCTGCATTGAAATCATGTAGAGACATGAAGTTGTGGTACTTACCCATTCATTTTCCACTAAATACGCCAGAATAATTTAGGGCTGGTGCATTCAGGAGTAAGTGATTGTTTAACGGCGTGGTAAGTGATAATTACTGCCAAACAACCTCTCTGGCTTTGAAAATGTAATTGTACAAGTGTGGCGTCTCATCCCTTCAGAATCTAATCATCGTAGATTTTTAAAATATTTTAAAAACTTTTCCTGTCTGTCTCTTTTATCTCTCGCTCTTAATTCGGAATCTTTTGGAGTGTAGTCACGTGATTTAAATCTAATTTATATTTCCTGCTTTATATTTCCTGGTTTGGACTCTGCGTGTCTCTCTGAGGATTCTTCAATCTGATTACTAATAGTTAAGCTATTCCTTGTTCTGCTCACAGACGCCACAGATCCCCCTGTAGATGGCGCCGCGCTGGATCAGACGGCAGAGTTGAGCAAGTCCACACTCAGAAGCCCACGAAAACGTGTAGCAGCCACCAGCGTAGTGACTGGCAAGTGCTGCTCCTTCACCGCTAACCACAAAATCTGGGCCTGTGACTCCCGAATACGTTTATGCCAACTTTGCGTATCTTTAATTCTGGCAATAAAAAATCTGGTATCAGTAAAAGTGACCATAAAGCTGTCGGATTGGCGTTTTTAAAAAAAAAAACAATTGGTTCACTAATTAACTTAAAAAGAGATTATCTGGTCATTGTTACATTGCTGTTTGTGCACAAATTGTTTCCCACATTACAACAGTGACTACACTCGAAAAGTACTTCAGCGGCTGTAAAGCGCTTTGGGACGTCCTGAAGTGGTCGTGAAAGGCGCTATATAAATGCAAGTCTTTCTTTTCTGTTAATGTCCTTTAGGGAAGGAAATCTGCCGTCCGTACCCGGTCTCGACATACATGTGACTCCAATGTGGTTGACTCTTAGCTGCCCTCTGACGTGGCCAAACAAGACACTCAGTTTGTCATTGTCTTCTTAGGCAGTCCCCCGGAGTCAGGGATGACTTGCTTCCACACTAAAAATGAGTTCTAAGGTGACCGATGCGGACCAGGTCCAGAACTTAATTTTAAAGGGTGGAAGATGCCTGTACGGTTTAACGTGGGGTGGCCGTTGCACACGGGTTTTACAGAGCTAGGTCTTGGTCTAATGGCAAGGTGATCCAGGACGATTGGAGACCAGGCTCTGCTAACAGACACGCACACAGACACACACACACGCACACACAGACACGCACACACAGACACGCACACACACACACACACACACACATTCCTACTAACCCCCTCCCTCCCTCCCTCCCTCAGGTCCTCTCCCTGTTTTTCAGATTGCGTATTTAGCCCTGGGCTCCAGCTCCAGCTCGCTGCTCTCCATGCGCTGGCTCTGCTGCGCTTTTCCGCGCTCTCTCCAGCCACTCACACTTTGCTGGTTGGTTACCGCACATGTCCCGACCTCGCTGCTGGCCTCCGAGTGAATGGGGGGATAGGGAGGGGCACCAGTGAATGGGGGGATAGGGGAAGGGAACCAGTAAATGGGGGATAGGGGAGGGGCACCTGTAAATGGGGGGTAGGGGAGGGGCACCTGTAAATGGGGGATAGGGGAGGGGCACCAGTAAATGGGGGATAGGGGAGGGGCACCTGTAAATGGGGGAGGGGCATCTGTAAATGGGGGATAGGGGAGGGGCACCAGTAAATGGGGGATAGGGGAGGGGCACCAGTAAATGGGGATGGGGGAGGGGCACCAGTAAATTGGGGATAGGGGAGGGGCACCAGTAAATGGGGATAGGGGAGGGGCACCAGTAAATGGGGGATAGGGGAGGGGCACTAGTAAATGGGGGATAGGGGAGGGGCACCAGTAAATGGGGGATAGGGGAGGGGCACCAGTAAATGGGGATAGGGGAGGGGCACCAGTAAATGGGGGATAGGGGAGGGGCACTAGTAAATGGGGGATAGGGGAGGGGCACCAGTAAATGGGGGATAGGGGAGGGTCACCAGTAAATGAGGGATAGGGGAGGGGCACCAGTAAATGGGGGATAGGGAGGGGCACCAGTAAATGGGGGGATAGGGGAGGGGCACCAGTAAATGGGGAGATAGGGGAGGGGCACCAGTTATCATGGGTGACTTTAATCTACAACTAGACTGGGCTAACCAAACTGGTAGTAATATAATGGAGGAGAATTTCCTGGATTGTATTAGGGATGGTTTTCTAGTCAATAGATCGAGGAACCGACAAGAGAGCTGGCCATCCTAGACTGGGTGATGTGTAATGAGAAGGGACTAATTAGCAATCTTGTTGTGCGAGGCCCCTTGGGGAAGAGTGATCATAATATGGTACAATTCCTTATTAAGATGGAGAGTGACACAGTTAATTCAGAAACAAGGATCCTGAACTTAAGGAAAGGTAACTTCGATGCTATTAGACGTGAATTGGCTAGAATAGACTGGCAAGTGATACTTAAAAGGTAATGGCAAACATTTAAAGATCACATGGATGAACTTCAGCCATTGTACATCCATGTCTGGAGTAAAATAAAACGGGGAAGGTGGCTCAACCGTGGCTAACAAGGGAAATTAAGGATAGTGTTAAATCCAAGGAAGAGGCATGTAAATTGGCCAGAAAAAGCAACAAACCTGAGGACTGGAAAAAATTTAGAATTCAGAAGAGGAGAACAATGGGTTTAATTAGGAGGGGAAAAATAGAGTATGAGAGGAAGCTTGCTGGAAACATAAAAACTGACTGCAAAAGCTTCTATAGATATGTGAAGAGAAAAAGATTAGTGAAGACAAATGTAGGTCCCTTGCAGTCAGATTCAGGTGAATTTATAATGGGGAACAAAGAAATGGCAGACCAGTTGGACAAATACTTTGGTTCTGTCTTCACGAAGGAAGACAGAAATAACCTTCCGGAAATACTAAGGGACCGAGAGTCTAGTGAGAAGGAGGAACTGAAGGAAATCCTTATTAGGCGGGAAATTGTGTTGGGGAAATTGATGGGATTGAAGGCCGATAAATCCCCAGGGCCTGATAGTCTACATCCCAGAGTACTTAAGGAAGTGGCCCTAGAAATAGTGGATGCATTGGTGATCATTTTCTAACAGTTTATCGACCCTGGATCAGTTCCTATGGACTGGAGGGTAACTAATGTAACACCTCTTTTTAAAAAAGGAGGGAGAGAAAAAAACGGATAATTATAGACCGGTTAGCCTCACATCAGTAGTGGGGAAAATGTTGGAATCAATTATTAAAGATGAAATAGCAGCGCTTTTGGAAAACAGTGACAGGATCGGTCCAAGTCAGCATGGATTTATGAAAGGGAAATAATGCTTGACAAATCTTCTGGTATTTTTTGAGGATGTAACTAGTAGAGTGACAAGGGCGAACCAGTATTTGTGCTGTATTTGGACTTTCAAAAGGCTTTTGAAAAGGTCCCACACAAAATTAAAGCACATGGTATTGGGGGTAATGTACTGACGTGGATAGAGAACTGGTTGGCAGACAGGAAGCAGAGAGTCGGGATAAACGGGTCCTTTTCAGAATGGCAGGCAGTGACTAGTGGGGTGCCGCAGGGCTCAGTGCTGGGACCCCAGCTATTTACAATATACATTAATGATTTGGATGAGGGAATTGAGTATAATATCTCCAAGTTTGCAGATGACACTAAGCTGGGTGGCGGTGTGAGCTGCGAGGAGGATGCTATGAGGATGCAGAGTGACTTGGACAGGTTAGGTGAGTGGGCAAATGCATGGCAGATGCGATATAATGTGGATAAATGTGAGGTTATCCACTTTGGGGGCAAAAATACAAAGGCAGAATATTATCTGAATGGTGGCAGATTAGGAAAAGGGGAGATGCAATGAAACCTGGGTGTTATGGTACATCAATCATTGAAGGTTGGCATGCAGGTACAGCAGGCGGTGAAGAAGGCAAATGGTATGTTGGCCTTCATAGCTAGGGGATTTGAGTATAGGAGCAGGGAGGTCTTACTGCAGTTGTACAAGGCCTTGGTGAGACCTCACCTTGAATATTGTGCTCAGTTTTGGACTCCTGATCTGAGGAAGGACATTCTTGCTATTGAGGGAGTGCAGCGAAGGTTCACCAGACTGATTCTTGGGATGGCAGGACTGACAAATGAGGAGAGACTGGATCGACTGGGTCTGTATTCACTGGAGATTAGAAGGATTAGAGGGGTTCTCAAAGAAACATATAAAATTCTGATGGGACTGGACAGGTTAGATGCGGGAAAATGTTCCCGATGTTGGGGAAGTCCAGAACCAGGGGACACAGTCTAAGGATAAGGGGTAAGCTATTTTGGACTGAGATGAGGAGAAACTTCTTCACTCAGAGAGTTGTTAACCTGTGGAATTCTCTGCCGCAGAGAGTTGTTGATGCCAGTTCGCTGGATGTATTCAAGTGGGCTTTAGATATGGCCCTTACGGCTAAAGGGATCAAGGGGTATGGAGAGAAAGCGGGAAAGGGAATGATCAGCCATGATCTTATTGAATGGAGGTGCAGGCTCGAAGGGCCGAATGGCCTACTCCTGCACCTCTTTTCTATGTTTCGATAGGGGTGGGGCACCAGTAAATGAGGGATAGGGGAGGGGCCCCTGGAAATGGTGCTAACTTGCAATGATGTTTGTGAGTGAAAGAAGGTCAGAATGTTCTCATGCGTTAAAAATAGAACTAAGGAGCTTCCCCTGATGGCTGAGTTGGTAGATGCTAACCACGCCGACTAGAAAGATCAGAGGTACGATACCTGGTCTATGCTAAGTTCGCTGATCGCGAGTCAGGATAGCACTAATTGCACTCCGTTTTTATCAAACTGCTACCAGCGGTTGGAGAAGGCGGCTCACCATCTCAGCAATTAGGGATGGGCAATAAATGCCGGCCTTGCCAGCGAGACCCACATCCCGTGAATCAATTTTAAACAAAGCTGCACCCGTTAATTTCACTCCTCTTCTGAAGCTGCTGACTCTGGCTGGAGTACAGTTCCCCAGTTCTCAGTCGACTTCCAACACCTCACCCATATTACAACAACTTGTATTTATATAACGCCTTAACGTAGTGAAACGTCCCAAGGCGATTCACAGGAGTGTTATGAGACAAAGATTTGACACCGAGCCAGAAATTAGGGCAGGTGACCAAAAGCTTGGTTAAAGAGAGAGGTTTTACGGAGTGTCTTGAAGAGAGATAGAGAGAAGGAGGAAAGAGAGATAGCGTGAGGGAGAGGTTTAGGGAGGGAGTTCCAGAGCTTGGTGCCCAGGCAACAGAAGGCACGGCCACCAATGGTTGAGCGATTATAATCAGGGATGCTCAGAATTTGAGAAGCGCAGACATCTCGGGGATGATTCGTGAGGTTGAAGGAGTTTACAGAGATAGGCAGGGACGAGGCCATGGAGGGATTTGTAAACCAGAATGAAAATTTTTAAATCAAGGCGTTGCTTAACCGGGAGCCAATGTAGGTCAGTGAACACAGGGGTGAAGGGTGAGTGGTACTTGGTGCGAGCAGGGACACGGGGCTGCCGAGTTTTGGGTCACCTCTAGTTTACGGAGGGTAAAATGTGGGAGGTCAGCCAGGAGTGCGTTGGAATAGTCGAGTCAAGAGGTAGCAAAGGGCAATCAGGAGCAGGAACCTGGCCCAATTCCTCTTCCCCAGCGCTGTGTCACTGCAACTAATTGAGGATGGCTCATATTTTTAGTAATCATTCTCAGAATGTGGGCATCACTGGCAAGGCCGGCATTTATTGCCCATCCCTAATTGCCCTTGAGAACATGGCGGTGAGCCGCCTTCTCAAACTGCTGCAGTTTTTTGTAGCAGACCACTGAGCGACTTGCTAGGCCATTTCAGAGGGCAGTTAAGGAGTCACATGTAGGCCAGACCGGGTAAGGACAATAGATTGCCTTCCCTAAAGGACATTATATTGTCTATGTATAACATAAGTATATATCCTGTACACTCATTGTACAGTTACATAAGACTACTGGATGTATCGTCACACTGTATACACTGTATGCCTGTACCACAAGAGGGTGCAACTGGTGAAGACCTAGGGGTCACCTGTACACGACAGGTAACCAGGTATAAAAGGGAGCTCACCTTACTGTACCCTCACTCAGGAGCTGCAATAAATAGACTAAGGTCACAACAATACCTCGTGGAGTCATTACTAGAGTGCTTACAGACATAATACATTAGTGATAGATTGTGGTTAAAAACCTAATAGTTCCATGGCCACTATTACTAGCTTTACTTTTCTTCCCAGATTTATTTAATTAACTGAATTTAAACTCCCCAGCTGCTGTGGTGGGATTTGAACTCGTGTCTCCCGATCATTAGGCCAGGGCTCCGGATGTCTAATCCAGCAATATAACCACTATGCTACCCGTCCCTCTGCTAGCTCCACATCGATCAGGGCTCGACTGTAGAACCTTCCTAGTCTGAACCGAAGTGGAGCTGTGTCCATGATCAGATCAGCCATGATCTTATTGAATGGCGGAGCAGGCTCGAGGGACCAAATGGCCGATTCCTGCTCCTGTTTCTTATGTTCTCAGAATAAGGGGTCGGCCAGTTAGGAATGAGATGAGGAGGGATTACTTCACCCAGAGGGTGGGGAATCTTTGGAATTCTCTGCCCCAGATGACATTTTTTGGTGCTATTCGCGATTATCGACTGTTTTTTTCCGCCGAAATAACGGCAAAAATTAGCCAAACAATTTGTAACTTTTCTCGATGAGAGATGATCTTATTGAAACATATAAGATAATGAGGGGGCTCGACAAGGTGGATGCTGAGAAGATATTTAAAACTGAGATGAGGAGGAATTTCTTCTCTGAGGGATGTAAATCTGTGGAATTCTCTGCCCCAGAGAGCTGTGGAGGCTGGGTCATTGAATTTATTTAAGACGGAGATAGAGAGATTTTTGAGCGATAAGGGAGTCAAGGGTTATGGGGAGCGGGCAGGGAAGTGGCCTTTTTCTATTTCTCCTATTTCTTATTTCTTATGTTCTTTTAAACTGAATTTTTCAGCGCTAAAATTAACACCTGCTCTGCGCATGCGCAAGAAAAAAAATTCCCCCTTTTTTTTTTCTTTGGAACTTCCCGGAACCTTCGAGGTCACGTGATGCATGCGCCCAGTGCACCCAGGGCTGAATCAGACATTTTCAGAGTCCATTTAAATTTCAGCAGAGTTCACCGTAGTTCAACCGTGGTGTTCCACAAACTAAAAATGCAGGGTGAGTTCGGTGGCAAGAGGGCCGGGAAATTCACACAGGTCGCAAATGAGGCCCTGGTCAGCGCTGTTGAGAGCAGATGGGACGGGATTGCACGGAAGGGTCGTGGGAAACGTCACCCGTCTGCTATGAAAGAACAGGTTCCCGCAGTGGACTCCATCAAGAGGACCTATGTCCAGTGCAGGGAGAGGTAGCGATGCCGTGGCAGGGTATGTAATAATTTGTATTTATGCACTCCAATTACTTAAATTGTAAATGTGACACGTGTTGGTATCGCTAGGCTTCTGATCATCACACATTATAAAGACTGCTTTGTGACATATTAAAAGATATTTCTGCACTTCGATGTTTTCGTGATGAACAATGTGCAAGTAAAGTACCAGGGCCATTAAACGGAGCACTATTAAATACACACTGTATGGTATAAGTGCTTTGATGACTATCTGTGTGTGGCACCAGAGCAGAAGGGCCCTCTGTTAACATTTCTATTGCCATCTTTGCAGGGAAAGTTGTTGCACAATCGCTGACAGCAGCAGAACATGGGGGGCAGTCTGGTCCCACCCATCTACCCACCCACCTTGAGAGTTGTGTGGCAGGTCTGATGGGTGCGTCGCAGAGATCGACTAACCGTGGACCCACAGTGCAGAGTGAGGGTAAGTCCTGCAAAATCCACGGTCTGGGTTGGCTCAGTGTTAAATATTGTCTGTGGGCTAGGCTTCAGTTAATGCAATGTACTCATGTACTGTATGGCTCAGAGACATGGACCATGTACAGTAGACACCTCAAGTCGCTGGAGAATTACCACCAACGATGTCTCCGCAAGATCCTACAAATCCCCTGAGAAGGACAGACGCACCAGCGTTAGCGTCCTCGACCAGGCCAACATCCCCAGCATCGAAGCACTGACCACACTCGATCAGCTCTGCTGGGCGGGCCACATTGTCCACATGCCAGACACAAGACTCCCAAAGTAGGTGCTCTACTCGGAACTCCTTCGCGGCAAACGAGCAAAAGGTAGGCAGCGGAAACCTTTCAAGGACACCCTCTAAGCCTCCCTGATAAAGTGCAACATCCCCACTAAAACCTGGGAGTCCCTGGCCAAAGACCGCCCTAAGTGGAGGAAGAGCATCCGGGAGGGCGCTGAGCACCTTGAGTCTCATTGCCGAGAGCATGCAGAAATCAAGCGCAGGCAGCGGAAGGAGAGTGCGGCAAACCAGACTCCCCACCCACCCTTTCCCTCAACCACTGTCTGTCCCACCTGTGACAGGGACTGTGGTTCTCATCTTGGACTGTTCAGTCACCCAAGCACTCATTTTTAGAGTGGAAGCAAGTCTTCCTCGATTTTGAGGGATTGCCTGATGATGAATGCAATGCACTGTCAGTCGTCGACATGTAATACAGTGGTGGTCGTCCTTCACAAGCCTGTGCTATGTGAGCCTACTGATGTCACCCTGCCCCTCCCCTACTGATGTCACCCTGCCCCTCCCCTACTGATGTCACCCTGTCCCCTCCCCTACTGATGTCACCCTGCCCCCTCCCCTACTGATGTCACCCTGCCCCCTCCCCTACTGATGTCACCCTGCCCCTCCCCTACTGATGTCACCCTGCCCCCTCCCCTACTGATGTCACCCTGCCCCCTCCCCTACTGATGTCACCCTGCCCCCTCCCCTACTGATGTCACCCTGCCCCCTCCCCTACTGATGTCACCCTGCCCCCTCCCCTACTGATGTCACCCTGCCCCCTCCCCTACTGATGTCACCCTGCCCCCTCCCCTACTGATGTCACCCTGCCCCCTCCCCTACTGATAACCCGTCGTCTGTTCTTTTATATTTTGCAGATGTGGATTCCGACTCTTCGGAGATGGCAGAGGATGCCCCCGGGGTGATGGATGCCGTAGTCGAGGATGCCGACCTCAGTCCTGCTGAGGAACCTCCACAGATGGAGGAGGAAGAATCTCACATGGTGGGGGGTTGGGGTGGTGTTGGTGGGTAAGGGTGGCTGTAGGGGGAGGTGTGGGGGGGGGGGGTGGGGGGTGTGGATGTGGTGATGATGGTGGTGGCGGCAGCAGCACCCCAGTGGGTCGTAGCAAAGCAAACCCAGGGCAGAGGCCGTCTGTGCGGAGGCTGAGTCGGCAAGGCCGCTCTGCCGAAAGGCAGTCAAACCGGAAAATGGATTTGGTGGACTGTCTGGGGACAGCATGCTGCTCCGCCCACAGCTGCTCGAGGTCATGGGTGGGCCCTCGGGAACCATTGCAGCATTCCCTGCGGACAGTGGGGAGGGCATGTCGCAGCTTGTAGCTGCAACGCGGGAGGACACCGAGGCCGTCAATGCCCAGCGGCAGTGGACGGTCTTGACCTACGGCACTCCAGTCCCCAGAGACATGACACCCAGACCCGAGAGCACCAGTGAGCGGTCAGGCTGTGACCGCAGGCTGCACACTCAGAAGCCGGGCCTTCCCCAGACCCAGCTTCTCCCAGGGCTTCCATTGGCGTCTCCTACGTCTGTCCCCCAACAGCAGCAGCAGCACCCTGGCCGCACTGCTAATTAAAGCCTTGGGCCCACCGGGGGTGAAGGTAGGAGCAAGGGCAAGAATGGACGGGGGCGGGGGCTTCAAATTAGCGGGGGAGGAGGGGAGAAGTGGCTGCATCTGAAGGATGTTTGGTGCAAAGGTTGTTGTTGTTTTGCTGTTCTTTTGTTCCGTCGTGTCCCATAGTGGACGGAATCCGCACTGTGACTCCGGGAGGAGCTCCTCAGCCACAGGGAGAAGATGGTTGAGGAGGACTCTAGCGATGGCTGATAGTAGGGTGATTCCTCTGTCGGACTTGTCCCCTTTTTTAAAGATGGCCACAATTACTACATCTCTGAGATCTCCCAGCATGCTCTTCTCCTTCCAGATGAGAGAGATGAGGTCATGCATTCGTGCCAATAGTTCCTCTGCCATATTTTAGTACCCACTCGGAACTCCTACATGGCAAGCGAGCCCCAGGTGGGCAGAGGAAACGTTACAAGGACACCCTCAAAGCCTCCCTGATAAAGTGCAACATCCCCACCGACACCTGGGAGTCCCTGGCCAAAGACCATCCTAAGTGGAGGAAGTGCATCCGGGAGGGCGCTGAGCACCTCGAGTCTCGTCGCCGAGAGCATGCAGAAATCAAGCGCAGGCAGCGGAAGGAGCGTGCGGCAAACCAGACTCCCCACCCACCCTTTCCTTCAACCACTGTCTGTCCCACCTGTGACAGAGACTGTAATTCCCGTATTGGACTGTTCAGTCACCTGAGAACTCACATTTGGAGTGGAAGCAAGTCTTCCTCAATTCCGAGGGACTGCCTATGATGATGATGATGATATTTACGTGACGTTTACAATTGAAAAGTTTAATATTCGAAAATGTTATTAAAGTTGCAAAAGTTACATTAAAGTACAACTGTACAAATATTTAATAAATTTTGAGTTATTTTCTTCAACTAAAGAAAACTTGTGCAGTGCCTCGTTCACAGAATAACGGGGGGAAATAGTCAACATGGTGGGATAGAGTGGGCAGTCAATGATGAAACATGCTATTCAGCCTTTATGCAAAGCGTTGAATTATCAGCTGCTGACTCGAGGCTCTTGCAGTGTCTTCCTGCACGTCTGTTCTTGTGAGCTGGCATATCTTTGTGACCACCTCTTTTTGAAAGCGCAACCTTCTAACGCACTGTGTCTCAGATAGTTGCAGATATAGGGCGCCGCTCCCTGTAAACTCGTTGGGGGTAAGGCCTCCTACCCATAAGTCAGCGACCATTTATCGAAACGTGTAAGATTATGAGGGGGTTGACCAGGTGGATGCAGAGAGGATGTTTCCACTGATGGGGGAGACTAGAACTAGGGGGCATGATCTTAGAATAAGGGGCCGCCCATTTAAAACTGAGATGAGGAGGAATTTCTTCTCTGAGGGTTGTAAATCTGTGGAATTTGCTGCCTCAGAGAGCTGTGGAAGCTGGGACATTGAATAAATTTAAGACAGAAATAGACAGTTTCTTAATCGATAAGAGGATAAGGGATTATGGGGAGCGGGTGGGGAAGTGGAGCTGAGTCCATGATCAGACCAGCCATGATCTTATTGAATGGCGGAGCAGGCTCGAGGGGCCGTATGCCCTACTCCTGCTCATATTTCTTATGTTCTTTGATTACACTGATAATGCTGTTGAATAAGCCGCCATCCAGGTCTCTGGTTGATAGCAAAAGCAGGCAGCAATAATGGCACAGATAGCATAGGCCCCATTCTTTTCAAAGTCCTTAAATGTCCTTAAAAAATGAAGTATAAACTCTCAAAAACCTCAAAATGTAAAACGCAGCCTTCCCTCCAAATTATAAAATGGCCACAATCCTGGCCAATTTCCAGCCCTCAGTCTTTGAGTATATCTAAGACAGGGATCGCTAGATTTTTGGATATTGAGGGAATCGAGGGATATGGAGACAGTGCAGGAAAGTGGAGTTGAGGTCGAAGATCAGCCAGGATCTCATTGAATGGCGGAGCAGGCTCGAGGGGCCGAATGGCCGACTCCTGCTCCTAACTCTTAGGATCTTATGGTCTGGCCCATGAGGTTTCTTCGCCCACTGAGAATGAGTTCTCCGCATTAATCAGACACATACTGAGTGAGCTTGCATAGCCTGCCAAATGTCATCATGTCCGTTTACCATCTCCTCAACCTCTCTGTCCCCCCCAAATTGGGTGGGGTTAGGTTTATGGGGAAAATTCCTTTTTACTTACTGCTGTTTACGTGAGAGAAGGGAAACATAATTACTTCAATAAATTTGGGTTAAATAAAAATCAGGAATGAAGCAAGCGGCTGTATAAATATTACAGCCATGTAAGGGTCGGAAGCTTGTTCTGAAACAAGCTCTTATGTGTCATTGGGCGTCTCCTTTCCATACCACCCTGTTCCTCAGATAGATCTCATCTCTGCAACAAATCACTCCTGCCAGAGCTCATAGAAAGAAAGACTTGCATTTATATAGCGCCCTTTCATGACCACCGGGCATCTCAAAGCACTTTACAGCTAATGAAGAACATTTGGAGTGTAGTTACTGTTGTAACGTGGGAAAAGCGGCAGACAATTTGCACACAGCAAGCTCCCACAAACAGCAATTTAATAATGACCAGTTAATCTGTTTTTGTTATGTTGATTGAGGGATAAATATTGGCCCCAGGACACCAGGGAGAACTCTCCTGCTCTTCTTCAAAATAGTTGCCATGGGATCTTTTACGTCCACCTGAGAGAGCAGACAGGGCCTCGGTTTAATGTCTCATCCGAATACAGCACCTCCGACAGTGCGGCGCTCCCTCAGCACTGTCCCTCCGACAGTGTGGCGCTCCCTCAGTACTGCCCCTCCGACAGTGTGGCGCTCCCTCAGTACTGCCCTTCCGACAGTGCGGCGCTCCCTCAGTACTGCTCCTCCGACAGTGCGGCGCTCCCTCAGTACTGCCCCCCCCCGACAGTACAGCGCCCCCTCAGTACTGCCCCCCCGACAGTGCGGCGCTCCCTCAGCACTGCCCCCCCGACAGTACAGCGCTCCCTCAGTATGGCCCCTCCGACAGTGCTGCGCTCCCTTAGTACTGCCCCTCCAACAGTGCTGCGCTCAGTTAGTACTGCCCCTCCGACAGTGCGGCGCTCCCTTAGTACTGCCCCTCCGACAGTGCGGCGCTCCCTTAGTACTGCCCCCCTGACAGTACAGCGCTCCCTCAGTATGGCCCCTCCGACAGTGCAGCGCTCCCTTAGTACTGCCCCTCCAACAGTGCAGCGCTCCCTCAGTACTGCTCCTCCGACAGTGTGGCGCTCCCTCAGCACTGCCCCTCCGACAGTACAGCGCTCCCTCAGTACGGCCCCTCCGACAGTGCGGTGCTCCCTCAGCACTGCCCCTCCGACAGTACAGCGCTCCCTCAGTACTGCCCCTTCGACAGAGCGGCGCTCCCTCAGTACTGCCCCTCCGATAGTGCAGCACTCCCTCAGCACTGCCCCTCCGACAGTACAGCGCTCCCTCAGTACTGCCCCTTCGACAGAGCGGCGCTCCCTCAGTACTGCCCCTCCGATAGTGCAGCACTCCCTCAGCACTGCCCCTCCGACAGAGCGGTGCTCCCTCAGTACTGCCCCTCCGACAGTACAGCGCTCCCTCAGTACGGCCCCTCCGACAGTGCGGCGCTCCCTCAGTACTGCCCCTCCGACAGTGCGGCGCTCCCTCAGTACTGCCCCTCCGACAGTGCGGCGCTCCCTCAGTACTGCCCCTCCGACAGTGCGGCGCTCCCTCAGTACTGCTCCTCCGACAGTGCGGTGCTCCCTCAGTACTGCCCCTCCGACAGTGCGGCGCTCCCTCAGTACTGCCCCTCCGACAGTGCGGCGCTCCCTCAGTACTGCCCCTCCGATAGTGCGGCGCTCCCTCAGTACTGCACTGGGAATGTCAGCCTAGATTTTTTTTGTGCTTAAGTCCCTGAAGTGGAATTTGAACCCACAACCCTCTGAAGTTGCGTGATTTCTCGCTAAGTTTCATTTCTGTGGGCTCCGGCAGCTCAGACAAACGGCCAGCCTTCCTGATTGAGACAAGTGATGAGTGTGGGTGGCCCATTTACAACAACAACACCAACAATTTGTATTTATATAACGCCTTTAAGACGGTAAAACATCCCAGGACGCTTCACAGGACCGTTATCAGACAAAATTTGACACCGAGTCACATAAGGAGATATTAGGACAAATAACCAAAAAGCTTTGGCAAAGATGTAGGTGTTAAGGAGCATCTTAGAGATGGAGTGAGAGGCGGAGGGGTTTAGGGTCAGAATTCCAGAGGTTAGGCTTTAGACATGCCCGCCAATGGTGAAGTGAAGGAAATCATTGTGCACCATTGATGCACAAGAGGCCGGAATTGGATGAGCTCAAAGATCTCGGAGGGTTGCAGTGCTGGAGGGGTTACAGAGATAGGGAGAGGCGAGACTGTGAGATTCATCCACTTGTCGCCTGGCAGATCCTGTCCATTTGCCGATGAGGTGTACTGGACAGTAATATAAAGATGCCCAGTCATCAAGATACACGGCGCAGCCCTGGACAACATGGACTACTTTCTATACCTCGGGAGCCTACTATCAGCAAGGGCAGACATTGACGTCGAGGTCCAAGACAGCCTCCAGTGCGCCAGCGCAGCCTTCGGTCACCTGAGGAAGAGAGTGTTCGAAGATCAGGATCTCAAATCTGGCACCAAGCTCATGGTCTACAGGGCTGTAGTGATACCCGCCCTCCTGTATGGCTCAGAGTCATGGACCATGTACAGTAGACACCTCAAATTGCTGGAGAAATACCACCAACGATGTCTCCACAAGATCCTGCAAATCCCCTGGCAGGACAGACACACCAACGTCGGTGTCCTCAATCAGGCCAACATCCCCAGCATCGAAGCGCTGACCACACTTGATCAGCTCCATTGGGCGGGCCACATTGTTCACATGCCCGACATAAGACTTCCAAAGCAAGCGCTCTACTCGGAACTCCTACACGGCAAGCGAGCCCCAGGTGGGCAGAGGAAACGTTTCAAGGACACCCTCAAAGCCTCCTTGATAAAGTGCAACATCCCCACCGACACCTGGAGTCCCTGGCCAAAGACCGCCCTAAGTGGAGGAAGAGCATCCGGGAGGGCGCTGAGCACCTCGAGTCTCGTCGCCGAGAGCGTGCAGAAAGCAAGCGCAGGCAGCGGAAGGAGCGTGCGGCAAACCAGTCCCACCCACCCTTTCCTCCAACCACTGTCTGTCCCACCTGTGACAGAGACTGTAATTCCCATATTGGACTGTTCAGTCACCTGAGAACTCGCTTATAGAATGGAAGCAAGTCTTCCTCGATTTCGAGGGACTGCCTCTGATGGTGAGCGATGGGAACCCAGGTTGAATCTCCTGCTCAATAGCACAAAGATGCTGAGGCCTGTTGCAGCATCTCAACAACTTACCCTGACTGAGAACAGGGTCAGTCAGCACGGACTGAAGAATCCAACCTGGTGAGTCGCACATTGGGTGGTGCAGTTAAATATCTCACCACCGAGTCCTTCGAATTGATGTTGTGTGTGCATCATTCTTGGCAAGAATCCGCCTCATTACTTCACTGAGAGGAGCGAAACAGCCTCCTTTTACAGGGCTAATAAGTGTTGTTTTATCATCATGATCGCCCGTTTCTGACCTCTCTCCTGTATTAATCAATCTTTAAACGTGGGCCCGGGGGGCATGCCTTGAAAGAAGAGGTTTCAGGGTGAGGCTTGGTGTGTAGTCCACACGATGACCTCATTCATCGATCCAACGATGACCCACCTTCAGCCTCGGACCCTCTCACAGTTCCAGGGACACACACAAACCACCCTCCCGACAAATTGGACCAATTTTCTTTCTGAAGGACAAAAAAATTTCAAGAGAAAATGCAAAGTAACTTTTTTTTTCAAACTTAAATTTAAGGGGCTGGAAATTCGCCAATTTTTTGTGGCTGGGTTTTTTGGTGCTATTTCACTCCTTTTTGGTGAAAAACCGGCCGGCGGGAAATTCGGTGACATTTGTACGACGGCGTTTCCACGAGCCACCGGGAGAGGAGCGCCGCCGTGTAACATGCGGAATAGCGATTTCGCCAGAAGTTTGGCTTCCCCCGCACCCGTCTTCTGTGCCCAGAATACCGACCGGCATTGCCGCCCTGCCACCAGAGGTAAGTATGAGGACCTGCAAAAAAAGGTAAGTTAAAGTTTTTATTTTTTAATTCTTTTTCAGCGATTCGATAGATAAGTGTCTTGTGAATGTTTACTGAAATTTTTTTTGATTTTTATTACAATTTATTTTATGCTCTTTCATAGAAACATAGAAAATAGGTGCAGGAGTAGGCCATTCGGCCCTTCGAGCCTGCACCGCCATTCAATGAGTTCATGGCTGATCATGCAACTTCAGTACCCTTTCATAAGTCCATGCTAACTTGGACCGATCCTGTAACTGCTTTCCAAATGAGCTGCTATTTCATCTTTAATAATTGATTCCAACATTTTCCCCATTACCGATGTTAGGCTAACCAATCTATAATTCCCTGTTTTCTCTCTCCCTCCTTTTTTAAAAAGTGGGGTTATGTTAGCTACCCTCCAATCGATAGGAACTGATCCAGAATCTATAGAATGTTGGAAAATGACCACCAATGCATCCACTATTTCTGGGGCCACTTCCTTAAATACTCTGGGATGCAGACAATCAGGCCCTGGAGATTTATTGGCCTTCAATCCCATCAATTTCCCTAACACAATTTCCCGCCTAATAAGGATATCCTTCAGTTCCTCCTTCTCACTAGACCCTCAGTCCCCTAGTATTTCTGGAAGGTTATTTGTGTCTTCCTTTCTGAAGACAGAACCAAAGTATTTGTTCAATTGGTCTGCCATTTCTTTGTTCCCCGTTATAAATTCACCTGATTCTGACTGCAAGGGACCTACGTTTGTCTTCACTAATCTTTTTCTCTTCACATATCTATAGAAGCTTTTGCAGTCAGTTTTTATGTTCCCTGCAAGCTTCCTCTCATACTCTATTTCCCCCCTCCTAATTAAACCCTTTGTCCTCCTCTGCTGGATTATAAATTTCTCCCAGTCCTCCAGTTTCTCCGCTCTCCCAAGGCCTCTCTCACAGCGATACCGGCTTCGGACCAAAGTTGCCGAAACTCGTGGTTTGCGCCGAGAATCCTCGTGCAATGCCAATTTTTAACCGCTGCACAAATTAAAGGTTGAATTTCCGGCCTACTAGCGGTAGCGAAGCAAAAACAGGAATTTTGCCGAATAGACTCCGTTTTTGTTGAGAACCGAATTTTTAAACACTTTTAGAGACAGCGAAAGGGCCGTTCAAAACTCATAGTCTCGGCTTGTGTCCCCTCGAGTTTACAACAACAGCAACATCAACTTGTATTTATATAGCGCCTTTAATGTAGTGAAACGTCCCAAGGCGCTCCACAGGAGATGAAAAAATTGACACCGACTCGCATAAGGAGAAATTAGGGCAAGTGACCAAAAGCTTGGTCAAAGAGGTAGGTTTTAAGGAGGAAAGAGAGGTAGAGAGGCGGAGAGGTTTAGGGAGGGAGTTCAAGAGCTTGGGGCCCAGGCAACAGTAGGCATTGCCACCGATGGTTGAGCAATTATAATCATTAATGCTCAAGAGGGCAGAATTAGAGGAGCGCAGACATCTCGGGGGGGTTGTGGGGTTGGAGGAGATTACTTGATAGGGAGGGGCGAGGGCCATGGATTAAGGGGTGATCTAATTGAGGTGTTTAAGACGATTAATGGAGTTGATAAGGGAGATAGAGAGAAACCATATCCTCTGGTGGGGGGAGTCCAGAACAAGGGGGGGCGTCACCTTAAAATTACAGCCCGGCCGTTCTGGGGTGATGTCAGGAAGCAATTCCTCACATAAAGGGTGCTGGGAATCTGGAACTCTCTCCCTCAAAAAGCTGTTGATACTGGAGGGGTCAATTGAAAATTTCAAAACTGAGATTGATCGATCGGGTTCGGGAACCAAGGCGGGTAGATGGAGTTAAAATAGAGATCAACCGTGATCAATTTGAAAGGCGGAACAGACTCGAGGGGCTGAATGGCCTCCTCCTGTTCCTATGTAAGCTGGCTCAATAGACCATTGGGTTCAATCCCTGGTCCTTGCTGAGAACGCTGATCTCTGTGGTGACTGTAGGGGGCGCTGTAATCGGTTCGAGAGCCGCTGTGGGGACGAGGAGGAAAGCCAGCCGGGGTTCTGACTCCAGGTCACCGTCCAGTGATGCTCTCTGGAAAATGGGACTGTGTCGGTGTTGCTTACCCTCTATGTCAACTGTGGCTCAGGGGGCAACACTCTCTCTGAGTCTGAAGGTTGTGGGTTCAAGTCCCACTCCAGGGACTTGAGCACAAAAATCTCGGCTGACATTCCCAGTGCAGTACTGAGGGAGCGCCGCACTGTCGGAGGGACAATACTGAGGGAGCGTTGCACTGTCGGAGGGACAATACTGAGGGAGCGTTGCACTGTCGGAGGGGCAGTACTGAGGGAGCGCCGCACCGTCGGAGGGACAATACTGAGGGAGCGCTGCACTGTCGGAGGGACAATACTGAGGGAGCGCTGCACTGTCGGAGGGGAAGTACTGAGGGAGTGCCGCACTGTCGGAGGGACAATACTGAGGGAGCGCTGAACTGTCGGAGGAGCAGTACTGAGGGAGTGCTGCACTGTCGGAGGGACAATACTGAGGGAGCGCTGCACTGTCGGAGGGGCAGTACTGAGGGAGTGCCGCACTGTCGGAGGGACAATACTGAGGGAGCGCCACACCGTCGGAGGGACAATACTGAGGGAGCGCTGCACTGTCGGAGGGGAAGTACTGAGGGAGTGCCGCACTGTCGGAGGGACAATACTGAGGGAGCGCTGCACTGTCGGAGGGGCAGTATTGAGGAAGCGATGTATTGTCGGAGGGGCAGTACTGAGGGAATTCTGCACTGTCGGAGGGGCAGTACTGAGGGAGTGCTGCACTGTTGGAGGGGAAGTACTGAGGGAGCGCTGCACTGTCAGAGGGACAGTACTGAGGGAGCGCCGCACTGTCGGAGGGGCAGTACTGAGGGAGCGATGCATTGTTGGAGGGGCAGTGCTGAGGAAGTGCTGCACTGTCGGATGGACAGTACTGAGGGAGCACCGCACTGTCGGAGGTGCCGTCTTTTGGATGAGACATCAAACCGAGGCTCCATCTGCTCTGTAAAAGATCCCATGAGCACTATTTTGAAGAAGAGCAGGGGAGTTATCCCCCGTGACCTGACCAATATTTATCCCTCAATCAACATAACAAAATACAGATTATCTGGGTCATTATCACGTTGCTGTGTGTGGGAGCTTGCTGTGCGCAAATTGGCTGCCGCGTTTCCCACATTACAACAGTGACTACACTCCAAAAGTACTTCATTGGCTGTAAAGCGCTTTGAGAAATCCAGTGATCATGAAAGGCGCTATATAAATGCAAGTCTTTCTTTTTTTTCTACCCATTCATGGACCAAAACCCACCATTCAGGCTCACAGATTGAAGAAACGGGAGCAGTGAAAGTTGCCCAAAAAATACCAACAAACCTGCCTGCGCTTGTGACTACTCTCAATGCCACCTTCCCTGACCCTCAATCAACTTCCCACTCCAGGTACGCATGGAATTGCCACTTGAATCAATTTATATTTTAATGGGCTTCCCGAGTAATGTTTTTTTTTCCTTTTTCCTTTTGTTGGTTTGTCTTGTCAAAAGAGAAAAGAAAGCAATGAACTCGCGTTTATACCACATAGGCCATTCGGCTCCTCGAGCCTGCTCCGCCATTCAGTAAGATCAAGGCTGATCTTCGACCTCAACTCCACTTTGCCGCTTGATCCCCATTTCCCTTGATTCCCTCAGAATCCAAAAATTACCAATCTCAGCCTTGAATATACTCAACGATTCAACATCCACAGCAGGAGGGAGAGCATCCGGGAGGGCGCTGAGCACCTTGAGTCTCGTCGCCGAGAGCATGCAGAAACCAAGCACAGGCAGCGGAAGGAGCGTGCGGCAAACCAGACTCCCCACCCACCCTTTCCCTCAACCACTGTCTGTCCCACCTGTGACAGAGACTGTAATTCCCTGTCACCTGAGAACTCACTTTTAGAGTGGGAAGTAAGTCTTCCTCGATTCCGAGGAACTGCCTATGATGATGATAAATGTAAATTCTTCCTTTCGCCAGACCTCTTTACAGCCTTGGTCCAAACATGAATAAAAGAGCTGAATTCCAGAGGTGAGGTGAGGGTGACTGCCCTTGACATCAAGGCAGCATTTGACCGAGTGTGGCATCAAGGAGCCCTAGTAAAACTGAAGTCAATGGGAATCAGGGGGAAAACTCTCCACTGGCTGGAGCCATACCTAGCACAAAGGAAGATGGTTGTGGTTGTTGGAGTTCAATCATCTCAGCCCCAGGACATCGCTGCAGGAGTTCCTCAGGGCAGTGTCCTAGGCCCAACCATCTTCAGCTGCTTCATCAATGACCTTCCCTCCATCACAAGGTCAGAAGTGGGGATGTCACTGATGACTGCACAGTGTTCAGTTCCATTCGCAACTCCTCAGATAATGGAGCAGTCCATGACCGCATGCAGCAAGACCTGGATGACATTCAGGCTTGGGCTGATAAGTGGCAAATAACATTCGCGCCACACAAGTGCCAGGCAATGACCATCTCCAACAAGCGAGAGTCGAACCACCTCCCCTTGATCTTCAACGGCATTACCATCGCCGAATCCCCCACCATCAACATCCTGGGGGTCACCATTGACCAGAAACTTAACGGGACCAGCCACATAAATACTGTGGCCACAAGAGCAGGTCAGAGGCTGGGTATTCTGCGGTGAGAGTCTCACCTCCTGACTCCCCAAAGCCTTTCCACCATCTACAAGGCACGAGTCAGGAGTGTGATGGAATACTCTCCCACTTGCCTGGATGAGTGCAGCTCCAACAACACTCAAGAAGCTCGACACCATCCAGGACAAAGCAGCCGCTTGATCGGCCCCCCATCCACCACCTTCAACACTCACTCCCTCCACCACCGGCGCACCGTGGCTGCAGTGTGCACCATCGACAAGATGCACTGCAGCAACTCGCCAAGGCTTCTTCGACAGCACCTCCCAAACCCGCGACCTCTACCACCTAGAAGAACAAGGGTAGCAGGCACATGGGAATACTGCCATCATGACTTGGACACAAATCCTTGTTCCTACATCGTCGCTGAGTCAAAATCCTGGCCCTCCCGAACAGCACTGTGGGAGCACCTTCACCACACGGACTGCAGCGGTTCAAGAAGGCGGCTCACCACCACCTTCTCAAGGGGCAATTAGGGATGGGCAATAAATTCTGCCCTTGCCAGCGACGCCCACATCCCGTGGACGAATAAAAACAAAGTATTTTTCAAGTGTGGTCAATGGTGTAATGTGGGAAATGCAGCAGCCAATTTGCATGCAGCAAGCTCCCACAAGCAGCAATGTGATAATGATCAGATAATCTCTTTTAGTGATGTTGGTTGAGGGATATTGGCCCAGGACACTGGGGAAAACCCCCCTGCTCTTCTTTCATTGTGCCTTTCTTTCTTTTCTCATTCATGATTTCACTGAAACTGGAACTTAATGATGTCACCACATGGTCGCCTGCGCGTGAAGCCTGTGTCTCTGATCTGTCTCCATGCAGGGGGTAAGTGCAGAGGAATGTGGAAGAACACATTCAGGCCTGTCCCTTTCTCTGAGGTTAGCCCAACCTACCCTGCCTCCTCACCACCTCCCTCAGCCTCCTTTCTCTCCAGACACATCAATTGCCCAGACCCCAGTGATATTGTCCAGCCTAGTGTCCTTGTAACTTATCCCACAACTCTGTAGATGGAAACTATTATATATGCAGACTATAGATATACTCTCTGTGTAGTCACTGTATAGTTGCATAAGATGGAGACATGTTACCCGATGTACTATCAATAAGGTTTACACTGTGTATATACAATGATGGCACCACTAGAGGGTGCAACTGGTGGAGACCGGGGTTTCCTGTCCCTGTGGCAGAGGCTGTCCACCAGAGGGCACTGCGGTGGAAGACCTGAGGCTCACCTGCATAGGTGTGCAGGGCCCAGTATAAAAGGCTGCCCACCATGCTTGTGCCTCACTCTGGAGTTACGAATAAAGGACCAAGGTCACTGCAGTTTGAGTACAACACATTGCCTCGTGGAGTCATTCATAAGTACATTACAGACAAGAATATGGACTTTCACGCGATTATGGCTACCTTTGGCACACTAAAAGACTTCGCAGAGGGTGATGATTGGGATACCTTCACAGAAAGGCTCGAGCAAACAACCTGGCAGGGGAGACGGACACATTGGCGGAGAAGCGCAAGGCTATACTGCTGACCAGTTGTGGGCCCGAGGTATACCGCCTCGTCAGGGGTTTGCTGGCACCCACGAAGGCCAAGGATAAGACATGCGATGAGCTGACTAAACTAATTCGAGACCAACTAAAACCAAAAGAGAGCATCCTCACAGCCAGGCACAGATTCTACACTCACCGCAGACCTGAGGGCCAGGAAATTGCAAAATATGCTGCCGATCTCAGGAGACTTGCGGCACCGTGTGATTTTGGCACGCACCTCAACGAAGCATTGCGAGACATCTTCGTTCTGGGAATTGGCCACGAGGGCCTCCTTCACAAGCTATAATCTGCTGACACCACAGTCAACCGACAGAAGGACATCAGCATCAGTCAGGCGTTCATGACCTCGACCTGCAGCACCAAGCAAATTATTCATCCTGTGGACTCAAACCCAGCAAGTACTGTACACAGAATGGTGCCTTTCACAGGCAAGACTGTAGAACATGGCTCTGCCCAGGGCAGAGAGCACAGACCTCAGGGTTCCAGAACTCAGAGTCTGCCGAGGGGTGCTGATCGAGTAGCTGGTGTTGCAGAGGAAACCATTGGGCTCACCAGTGTCGGTTTGCGGAGTACATATGCAAAGCCTGTAACATGAAGGACCACCTCCAGCGTATGTGTAAAAGAAATACGACTCATCATCTAGCAGAGGAGTCGGTAGATGACTTTGAATCCAGCGGGGAGTATGATGATTTGGCCAGAGAGGCAGTTCAGCCCCAAGAAGAAGTGTATGTAGTGTATACCTGCACCACCGCTTGTCCTCCAGTGAAGATGGAAGTCGAGATAAACGGCGTTCCAGTCTTCATGGAAGTGGACACGGGAGCGAGTCAGTCAGTGATGAGCCAGGATGCCTTTGAGAGGCTTTGGAACGAAAAACGACCCGAGCTGGTTGCGGTACAGGAAAAGTTGCGCACCTACACCAAGGAGCTGATCCCAGTCCTTGGTAGTGAGGATGTAAGTGTAATCCACAATGGCCTGGTGCACAAGTTACCTCTGTGGATTGTTGCAGGTGATGGTCCAACGCTACTCGGAAGAAGGTGGATGGGGAAGATCTAGTGGAAATGGGAAGACTTCACTCCAGCAATCGATGTCCCCCGTGCTCAGAGGTAGAGCAAAACCTCACCTTCGCTTGGGCCAGGCACCAGAGAACAGACCAGCACAGCACCTGAGGCACAGACCGTCCATCACGACTCCGTGGCAGTGGTCTGACCGGAACGACCTAAAAGTACCTTCCCGGCTCCAGTGGCAGGACTCCTGGGGAGGAAGATCGAATTCACAGGCACTCTTCCAGCTTTTGTGGCAGAATCGCGGGAGAGAAGGATCAAGGCAGTCGACCTCGAGGACAGAGGCAAGATGGAGTCCCTGCTGCAGCGAGGTGCAGAGTGGCTGAAAAAAATGATGGCCGTGGCCATATCACGAGGTGCAATACTGAGGGACCAACACTTGGTGTGTAACAAAGGATTTGACTGGGGTAAAGCAGCAGGGTTCTCTTAAAGGAGACCTACAACCAACTGAACTTAGAGACATTGTATGCATGGCAATCAATGTAACAAACCGATTAAAATTGTGAACAAAATGTTGTTGCGAGATGTCGGGAATAGAGTGTCCCCAAAAGGTGCAAGTGAGCGAATTCAGGAGGGTAAAGGCGCTGATTCTGATGCCCTGCCCCAGGTGTCCCCACAAGCTATAGGCCAGCGACCTCAGGAGGGTGAAAGCACTGATCCTGATACCCTGCCCCAGGTCTATCCCACGCTGCAGGCACCCGATGGCCACTATTCGCCACGGACCGGGAAACGAAAACGTCACCAATACGCGCAGTCGGCCGCCGTTGCCCACCACCCGGGTGGAGACGGCACAGCCCCCAGACACAGTCGTTACCTCGGCCATGTCCGGGAGCAAAAGGTCCGAACCAACGAGTTCCCCAAACGGGACCTGGAACAGCCAGGTTCCCAACACCGTTAGAGAGCAGGCAGAAGATTCTGCAACCCTCAAAGGAGGACAGGGAGGCCGCACATATCTCTGGCCCTGCCCACCACTAGGCAACGGCAAAGGCCCTGAGTCCTGGCAAGGTGAGCGAACCAAGCCCACTCCACTAGCAGGGGGCGCAGTGCCGCCATCAGACGACTAGGACCCCGTCCGGTTGCTCTGGAACTAGTGTCCTCGCATACCTCAGTACTGACCATGACTGAACTAATTATGCAATCTACCCAATCCTGGCGCACGACCGTAAAACACAACAAATATAAGTCACTGAACCAAGGTGTCATGATATAAACAGTAAAAAAATTTTTTTTTTCCTTCTTCCTTCTTTGTACTTGCACTGTGTCTGATCCTGCGTGATCTCGCTGTGGGAGGGGGGGGGGGAGGGAATGGATGTATGTAACCATGGACACACACATGGATCACACCCAGAACCCACTGGAATCTCCATTGCATCATCGAACCATCCAAACTGGTAACCACTACTCAACGTTGCAGCAAGAGGCCTTGGGGGTTAACCGGGAGAGAGCCAAGCCAAAGCACAGCCAAGGTGCAAGGGTTATTGGCACTTAAGTCTGGGAAGAGATAAACCAGAGCACATAGTGCAAAGGTAATTGGCACAAAGGACTTGGGGGAGAGTGATGTTTATATGCTGACTATAGATATACTCTCTGTGTAATCACTGTATAGTCACAAAAGATGGAGACTCATAGAAACATAGAGACATAGAAAATAGGTGCTGGAGTTGGCCATTCGGCCCTTCGAGCCTGCACCACCATTCAATATGATCATGGCTGATCATTCACCTCAGTACCCCTTTCCTGCTTTCTCTCCACACCCCTTGATCCCTTTAGCCGTAAGGGCCATATCTAACTCCCTCTTCAATATATCCAATGAACTGGCATCAGCGACTCTCTGCGGCAAGGAATTCCACAGGTTAACAACTCTCTGAGTAAAGAAGTTGTTCCTCATCTCAGTCCTAAATGGCCTGTCCCTTATCCTAAGACTATGTCCCCTGGTTCTGGACTTCCCCAACATTGGGAACATTCTTCCTGCATCTAACCTGTCCCGTCCCGTCAGAATCTTATATGTTTCTATGAGATCCCCTCTCATCCTTCTAAACTCCAGTGAATACAGGCCCAGTTGATCCAGTCTCTCCTCATTGGTCAGTCCTACCATCCCGGGAATCAGTCTGGTGAACCTTCGCTGCACTCCCTCAATAGCAAGAACATCCTTCCTCAGATTAGGAGGCCAAAACTGAACACAATATTCCAGGTGAGGCCTCACCAAGGCCCTGTACAACTGCAGTAAGACCTCCCTGCTCCTATACTCAAATCCCCTAGCTATGAAGGCCAACATGCCATTTGCCTTCTTCACCGCCTGCTGTACCTGCATGCCAACTTTCAAGCGACTAATGAACCATGACACCCAGGTCTCATTGCACCTCCTCTTTTCCTAATCTGCCACCATTCAGATAATATTCTGCCTTTGTGTTTTTACCACCAAAGTGGATAACCTCACATTTATCCACATTATACTGCATCTGCCATGTATTTGCCCACTCACCTAACCTGTCCAAGTCACCCTGCAGCCTCTTAGCATCCTCCTCACAGCTCACACCGCCACCCAGTTTAGTGTCATCTGCAAACTTGGAGATATTACACTCAATTCCTTCATCCAAATCATTAATGTATATTGTAAATAGCTGGGGTCCCAGCACTGAGCCCTGCGGCACTCCACTAGTCACTGCCTGCCATTCTGAAAAGGACTCGTTTATCCCGACTCTCTGCTTCCTGTCTGCCAACCAGTTCTCTATCCATTACCCCCAATACCATGTGCTTTGATTTTGCACACCAATCTCTTGTGTGGGACCTTGTCAAATACACCACATCCACTGGTTCTCCCTTGTCCACTCTACTAGTTGCATCCTCAAAAAATTCCAGAAGATTTGTCAAGCATGATTTCCCATTCACGAATCCCTGCTGACTTGGACCTATCCTGTCACTGCTTTCTAAATGCGCTGCTATTTCGTCCTTAATAATTGATTACCTGATGTACTGTCAATAAGGTTTACACTGTGTATATACTATGCTGGCACCACTAGAGGGTGCAACTGGTGGAGACCGGGGTTTCCTGTCCCTGTGGCAGAGGCTGTCCACCAGAGGGCACTGTGATGGGAGACCTGAGGCTCACCTGCATAGATGTGCAGGGCCCAGTATAAAAGGCTGCCCACCATGCTTGTGTCTCACTCTGGAGTTATGAATAAAGGACCAAGGTCACTACAGTTTGAGTGCAACACATTGCATTGTGGAGTCATTCAAAAGTACATTACAGACATAACAGTTCTGTCAAGACTCCCTATTTAATTTCTAACTTCCTGAGTTGGAATTTCCCGCCCATTTGTCTGCGGAGGTTTCTGGCACAAGCCACACCCCCTGGGACACCCACATCACCGGCAGAGAATAGAGGTGGAGTCCTTCTTACACCCACCTCTTCTTCCCCTCTCTTCCCTTCCCTCCCCTCTCCTTCCTTCCCCTCCCCCCCTCCCCCTCCCTCTACTTCCCCTCCCTCCTTCCCCATCTCCTGCCCTTCCCTCCTATCCTCTATCATCCTCCCTCTACCCTTCTCCTCCCTCCCCTCATTCCCTGATCCTCTCCTTCCTCCACATCTCCATTCCCATCTACCTCTCCTCACTACCCCTCCAACCTCCTCCATTCCCCTTCCCTCCTTCCTACTCCCCATCCCTGCTTCCCCCATCCCCTCCCCCTGTCCCCTCTCCTTCTCCCTCTCCCTCCCCTCCTTCCTCTCCTTCCCCTCATCACCTCTCCCTCCATCTCCTTTCCCCTCTACTCTCTCCCCTCCACATCCCCGTCTCCCTCCCTCCTCCTCCTCTACCTCCCCTCCTGCCCTCTCTTCCCTCCTCCCTCTTGTCCTCACTGCCCCGCTACCTCTACTTCCTCTCCTCATCACCTCTCCCTTCCTCTCCCTTCCTCTCCCTCTCTTCCCGCCCCTTTCCTTCCCCATTCCCCTTCCCTCCACCTCTCTCTCTCCTTTCCCCCTCCCCTCCCTCCTCCCAGCCTCCCTCCCCTTTCTACCTCTCCTCCCGCCCTCTCTTTCCTCCCTCTCTCCCCTTCTATCTCTCCTCCCTCTCCTCATCACCTCTCCCTTCCTCTATCTCTCCTTTCCCCTCTCTCCTACCTTCCATCTCTACCTCTGCTCATGCTCTCTCTTCCCCCCTCTCTCCTTCCCTCCCCTCTTCCCTCTCGTCCTCCCTCCCAATCCTCCTCTACCTCTCTTCCCGCTCTCTCATTCCCTCCCCCTTCTACCTCTCCTCCCTCCCGCCCTCGTTCCCCTCTCCAACTCCCCCCTCCCATCCCCTCCCGATTGGAATGTGAACGGACTCTCTTCATCACCCTAATTGGTTGAGTTTTGACTGCCAATCAAAGTGCCTTTTTCCCAGGTTCAATATTTTTCTAACTAATAAACAGGAAGGTCCAACGAGATTGTTTTGTAACGCCCCAGTGATTGTTCCCCCCGGGGGTGTTGCCCACAGTGGAACGTCCTGGACAACAACCTTCAATTCCTGGAGCCTGCAGCGCAGCCCCGGAGGGTTTGGTGACCCAGCCTCCGGGGCCAGGATACAGTACGAGCAAAAATAAAACTGCCTTTCCTGTCGGAGCGATGTGGTAGGTAAGAATCGAATGATCTAACTGTGATTAATGAGGTCTGTCCAGGGGAATACAGAGTGCTTAGTGTGAAAACACCAGTCTGTAACATGTACCACAGGATTCCTGCGTAAACAACTCTCACAGATTTCAGCTCTGATTGAAAATTAAAATTCCCAAGTCACCCCAAGGTTTTCCATTTCAAGTACACAGGAAGTGATGTTAGACACGCGGGAACCAGTGTTCGAAAGAATGTTACTTACGAAGCCCCCTCATCACATCTCCCAGACACGTCGCAAAGGGCCCAACAGTTTGATTCTGGAGATGAGAGAGGTTGACTTATGAAGATAGGTTGGGTCCATATATAGAAGCATAGAAAACATAGAAAAAAGGAGCAGTAGTAGGCCATTCGGCCCTTTGAATCTGCACCGCCATTCAATATGATCATGGCTGATCCTCTATCTCAACACCATATTCCCGCTTTTTCCCCTTGATGTCCTTTGTGTCTAGAAATCTTATCTATCTATACATATTGGAATTCAGAAGAATGAGAGGTGATCTTATTGAAACATTTAAGGTAACGAGGGGGCTCGACAAGGTGGATGCAGAGAGGATATTTCCACTCATAGGGGAAACTAAAACTAGGGGACATAGTCTTAGAATAAGGGGCCGCCCATTTAAGACTGAGATGAGGAGGAATTTCTTCTCTCAGAGAGTTGTAAATCTGTGGAATTCTCTGCCCTCAGAGAGCTGTAGAGGCTGGGTCATGGAATATATTTAAGGCGGAGATAAACAGATTTTTGAGCGATAAGAGAATAAAGGGTTATGGGGAGCGGACGGGGAAGTGGAGCTGAGTCCATGATCAGATCAGCCATGATCTTATTGAATGACGGAACAGGCTCGAGGGGCCAAATGGCCGACTCCTGCTCCTATTTCTTATGTTCTTATGTTCTTATTACTTAGACACTCTGTCGATGTTGTTTTGTCTGCTGGGCTCAGCAGCCATTTTTGTGCATGGCAAGATCCCACCAGAGGCCAGTTGGTCTGTTCTTGGGTGGAGTTGGTTTTCAGCACTGCGGGAAAAGAGGAGGGGGTTGGGGGGGGGAGCGGGATGCGTCTGATCGCTCTGTCACAGAGCCGGCATGGGCTCGATGGGCTGAATGGCCTCCTTCTGTGCTGTATGATTCGATGATTCAGATCAAAGAATGAACTTGCATTCCTGCAGCGCCTTTCACAGCCTCTGCACATCCCGCTGTGCTTTACAGCCGATGAAGTACTTGTTTGAGGTGTGCTCACTGTTGTAGGAATCGTAGCGGGCTAAATTTGCCCACATCAAGCTCCCACAATTAATGAGGAGATAGTGTCATGGGTTCATTAATTCGCAGGGCCTCGGTTTGATTCCTCAACCAGAGGACAGCATCGGCAACCATGCTGCACTCCCTCAGTACTGCACCGCAGTGTCAATCTCCATGGTCCTCGGTATGACTTGAACCCAGGAGCTGAAATGAAGCTTCTGCCAACTGAGCCACCAGACCCTGCCTCGGAGAAACGTTTCAGTAAATACCACATGCTATCAGGAACAGTTATGTCAGCGACAGGCTGATATAGAGTTGAATAGACCTTATACAGTAGACACCTCAAATTGCTGGAGCACCAACGATGTCTCTGCAAGATCCTACAAATCCCCTGGGAGGACAGACGCACCAACATTAGCATCCTCGATCAGGCCAACATCCCCAGCATCGAAGCACTGACCACACTCGACCAGCTCCGTTGGGCGGGCCACATTGCCCACATGCCCCGACACAAGACTTCAAAAGCAAGCGTTCTACTCAGAGCCCCTTCATGGCAGGCGAGCCCCAGGTGGGCAAAGGAAACGTTTCAAGGACACCCTCAAAGTCTCCCTGATAAAATGCAACATCTCCACCCACACCTGGGAGTCCCTGGCCAAAGACCGCCCTAAGTGGAGGAGGAGCATCCGGGAGGGCGCTGAGCACCTCGAGTCTCGTCGCCGAGAGCATGCAGAAAACAAGCGCAGGTAGCGGAAGGAGCGTGCGGCAAACCAGACTCCCCACCCACCCTTTCCTCCAATCACTGTCTGTCCCACCTGTGACAGAGACTGTAATTCCCAAATTGGACTGTTCAGTCACCTGAGAACTCACATTTAGAGTGGAAGCAAGTCTTCCTCGATTTTGAGGGACTGCCTATGATGATGGTGATGACAGAGTTGAATATAGAACAAAAGAACTTCCATTTCTATATGACCTCAGAACATAAGGATATAAGAATTGGGAGCAGGAGTCGGCCATTCGGCCCCACGAACCTGCTCCACCATCAATAAGATCATGGCTGATCTTCGACCTCAACTCTACTTTCCCGCCCGATATCGCTTGATTTCCTTAATAGCCAAAAAAGTTCCAAAGCACGTTACAGCCAATGAAGTACTTTTAAAGTGTGGTCACTGTTTCCAATGAGACTTTCATCTGTCGGATGAGACTATAACCAAGGCCCCGTCAGGTGGGTGTAAAAAAGCTCCCATGGACACTATTTTGAAGAAGAGCAGGGGAGTTATCCTCGGTGCCCTGGGTCCAATATTTATCCCTCAATCAACAGAACAAAATCAGATTGTCAGGTCATTATCACGTTGCTGTGTGTGGGAGCTTGCTGTGCGCAAGTTGGCTGCCGCGTTTCCCACATTACAACAGTGACTACACTCCAAAAGTACTTCATTGGCTGTAAAGCGCTCTGGCACGTCCGGTGGTCGTGAAAGGCGCTATATAAATGCAAGTCTTTCTTTAAAGTAGGAAACTCCAATTTGCGCACAGCAGGATCCCACAGACATCACTGAGATGAATGGCCAGGTCATCTGCTTCTCGTAGCGTTTAGTAATAGGAAAAGAGTAGGAGCAGATTGCCCGGTGTGGTGGGAGACGGGCAAGTTGGAGGTAACTCCTGGTGGGTCCATTTTAAATAGTTCATTCACTGGTCTGCTCCTGGGCCTGGCCACAGTGGACATTCACTGGCCACTCGCCTCCCTCCCGAGGCCTTGTCCATACCCCGGGGAAAACCGGAGAGGGAGCGAGCAGTGTCCGCCGGCAAGCTTGAGGTGTTCTCCGACCGGCGGGCACTGCTCGCGACTGGTCTAGACTCAACTATTCCAACGCTCTCCTGGCCGGCCTCCCATCTTCCACGCTCAGTTAACTTGAGCTCATCCAAAACTCGGCTGCCCCGGTGTCCTAACTCGCACCAAGTCCCGCTCACCCACCATCATCATAGGCAGTCCCTCGGAATCGAGGAAGGCTTGCTTCCACTCTAAAAATGAGTCCTTAGGTGGCTGAACAGTCCAATACGAGAACCACAGTCCCTGTCACAGGTGGGACAGACAGTGGTTGAGGATAAGGGTGGGTGGGACTGGTTTGCCGCACGCTCCTTCCGCTGCCTGCGCTTGCTTTCTGCATGCTCTCGGCGACGAGACTCGAGGTGCTCAGCGCCCTCCCGGATGCTCTTCTGGTTGAGCTGTGTCCGGTGGCCGTGAAAGGCGCTATAGAAATGCAAGTTTTTCTTTCCTCTTCTCACCCTATCAGTATATCTTTCTGTTCCTTTCTCCCCCAAGTGTTCATTTTAAATGCAGCTTGAATTAAAAGCAGCTCTTTCATCTTGTATGGAGTGAACACTTTGAACATGTTTTGAATGATGACATAATGGAGCATCCAGTTACATCAGCGCCTTGCTGATTTGAGTTCGACAATTCCCCTTCATCTCCTGCCTTCAAAGCAAGATCAGCCCCTGCTCTCCACCTACTATGTGAAATTATTATTTTTTGACATGCATTCTCGGGATGCCAAGGCCGGCATTTACTGCCCATCACTAATTGCCCCTTGAGAAGGTGGTGGTGAGCCGCCTTCTTGAACCGCTGCAGTCCGTGTGGTGAAGGTGCTCCCACAGTGCTGTTAGGGAGGGAGTTCCAGGATTGTGACCCAGCGACGATGAAGGAACGGCCGATATATTTCCCAGTCAGGATGGTGTGTGACTGGGAGGGGAACGTGGAGGTGGTGGTGTTCCCATGCACCTGCTGCCCTTGTCCTTCTAGGCGGTAGAGGTCGCGGGTTTGGGAGGTGCTGTTTCAGTCCCGTTGCGAGGCTATCAGGGGGCTCACTTCACAAAACTGCCCCTAACTTGGCACTCACCGACACTCAATTGACAATCCTGCTGTAAAAAGGCCGCAGAATTAGAAGCGTGTTGTTGGAGCAGAACACAGGCCACTTTACTCTGCCTCTAACCTGGTTTGGGAGTGCTTGATGCTGACACCGATTGGCTGGCATGGCCTATTTTTGCGCTCCCTTGACGAGGATAACATTGACAAAGGGAAAGTGAAAGATACTCCGTGGGGACCCGTTTCCAAAGGGCCGCTCTTTGCCTGCTGAAGTCCCACGTGACTAATTCGAAAGTATCTATTACATATTGGAAGAAATTGTGATTTACAGCACGGAGCAGCACCCCTGAGGTGAGCCTACAGTCGGGTTAGGGTCAAGGTCTCGAGATGGGAGTATCTGATGTCAGTCCTATGGCCCAGTCTCTGCTCACCTGATGCGTTTCAGCTGGCCATAACTTGGGGCTCTTAATCATTCTCCTGACCCAGCGCTGGCTAAACACACAGGAGGACGTGGCATGGAGTAATGGATAGGTCCCCATCAGCATCCCACAAACACTGCACAGGATTTGCCCCAAGAGGGAAAATTCCCTTTGATTCAGTGAGATTAATGTGCTCATTAAATACCCATTGGAAATGAATATTGGACGATTTCTATAATGGCTGGCTGGCAGGGGGGGGACATGTTGAAAATTTCCCCCGTTGTATCTCGCTGATAATAAGATGGCATCTCTCTATTTTACAGGAGGCCCTGACCTGCGTGAGAACACCAGCGGCAGGTCGGGGCCATAAAAGGAGCGGCGAGCGGCCTCGGGAGCAGCGTGGAGGCACACTACTCCAGGGAGCAGAGCGAGCTGGTGCAGGAGGGCGACGGCAGTGAAGAGTGACGTCATCAAGGCCCAGATCGGTGATTGGAGCGTGGGCAGACACAGCAGGAGCGGCGAGAGACTGTGGAGGGATGTGATCGGGGCGCAGGGGGAGGCGTGAGTTCGGGGCCAGGAGCCCAGGGGTAGCACGGGCCAGCCCACACTGTGCGATATATGTGTGCGTACTAGGTCCGTGCAGCAGAGCAGGTCTCCAGACGTCCTGATTTAATCCTTGCCACTGGACCAAGACCTAGCTCTGTCAAGCCCGTGTTGTGGCTGGTGTCCAATGGCCACCCCACGTTAAAAAAATCCACGCACAGGCATCTTCCACCCTTCGACATATAGTTCGGGATCCGGAATATTAGGTCCTTCGTTGAAACACCTGTGAAGTTATCCTTTTTTGGTGTGGAAGCAAGTCATCCTCGATATGAGGGACCGCCTATTATGATGATGATTTTGCAGGGTTATTTCTCACCCATCATCATCATCATAGGCAGTCCCTCGAAATCGAGGAAGACTTGCTTCCACTCTAAAAGTGAGTTCTCAGGTGACTGAACAGTCCAATACAGGAATTACAGTCTCTGTCACAGGTGGGACAGACAGTGGTTGAAGGAAAGGGTGGGTGGGGAGTCTGGTTTGCCGCACGCTCCTTCCGCTGCCTGCGCTTGTTTTCTGTATGCTCTCGGCGACGAGACTCGAGGTGCTCAGCACCCTCCCGGATGCTCTTCCTCCACTTAGGGCGGTCTTTGGCCAGGGACTCCCAGGTGTCGGTGGGGATGTTGCATTTTATCAGGGAGGCTTTGAGGGTGTCCTTGTAACGTTTCCTCTGCCCACCTGGGGCTCGCTTACCTTATAGGAGTTCCGAGTAGAGCGCTTGCTTTGGGAGACTCGTGTTGGGCATGCGGACAATGTGGCCCGCCCAACAGAGCTGGTCGAGTGTGGTCAGTGCTTTGATGCTGGGGATGTTGGCCTGGTCGAGGACGCTAACGTTGATGCGTCTGTCCTCCCAGGGGATTTGTAGGATCTTGCGGAGACATCGTTGGTGGTATTTCTCCAGCGATTTGAGGTGTCTACTGTACAAGGTCCATGTCTCTGAGCCATACCCATCATCCCTGTGCTCGCTGATCTACATTGGCTCCGCCTCGATCTTAAAATTCTCATCCTTGTTTTCAAATCACTCCACAGCCCTCGCTCCCTCCCTATCTCTGTAATCACCTCCAGCCCCACATCACTCTGAGATCTCTGTGCTCCTCAAATTCGTGCCTCTTGAGCATCCCTGCCTAGCTCCAAGGATTCTAATATAAATGTTGTGCATCTGTAAAGCATGCACTCCCATGTTCCGCCACCAGGGAGTGCATCCCCTGCAGTCCCAAGGGATCCCAGCATCCCTTGGGAGCACTGTATATAAGCCGGCCCCTAAGGCCTGTTACTCACTCTGGAGTGTTCTAATAAAGACTGAGGTCACTGTTACTTTAACCTCCCTGTGTTCAGTCTCATCCGTGTTAGGAACACAACAACTGGCGACGAGGATACGAATCCAACGCAAAGATGCAGCAAACTGTGCGCATCCTGGAGACGTTCACAGAGGGTGAGGACTGGGAAGCCTATGTCGAACGGCTAGACCAGTACTTTGTAGCCAACGAGCTGGACGGAGAAGGAAGCGCTGCAAAAAGGAGAGCGGTCCTCCTCGCGATCTGCGGGGCAACGACCTACAGCCTCATGAAGAATCTTCTGGCTCCGGTGAAACCCACAGATAAGTTGTATGAGGAGCTGTGTACACTGGTTCGGGAGCATCTTAACCCGAGGGAGACCGTGCTGATGGCCGGAGGTGCGTGGAGAGGCGTGAGTTCCGGGGTCAGCAAGAGGCCTATAAAGGCCCAACGCGGCGGCAGTCGGGAGCAGCTTTGGAGGTGCGTGGAGAGGCGGAGCTTGTGCAGCTACAGGGAGAAGGCAAAAAAGAAGTAGAAAGAAACAGAAAGGTGACATCACAGCCATGGGGGTAAGTGATTGGTTGGTGATTGGTGAGTAGTTTTTCTTTTTTCTCTTCTATAACAGTGAGTAAACTTTAGCATTGTTGTTGCTTATCAAAGGGTTAAGTCATGGCACTTGATATGCTCCTCCTGTACCATGTGGGAACTCAAGGACGACTCCAGTGTCCCTGACGACTACATGTGTGGGAAGTGTATCCGCCTCCAGCTCCTGACGGACCGTGTTGCGGAGTTGGAGTTGAGGGTGGATTCACTCTAGAGCATCCACGATGCTGAGAATGACATGAGTAGCACGTGCAGCGAGTTGGTCTTACCGCAGGGAAAGGGTCCACAGCCAGATAGGGAATGGAAGACCAGCAGGAAGAGCAGTGCAAGGAAGGTACTGCAGAAGTCCCCTGTGGTCATCCCCCTGCAAAACAGATACACTGCTTTGGGTACTGTTGGGAGGGATAACTCATCAGGGGAGGGCAGCAACAGCCAAGTTCATGGCACCGTGGCTGGCTCTGTTGCACAGGAGGGCAGGAAAAAGAGTGGGTGAGCGATAGTGATAGGGGATTCAATTGTAAGGGGAATAGATAGGCGTTTCTGCGGCTGCAACTGAGACTCCAGGATGGTATGTTGCCTCCCTGGTGCAAGGGTCAAGGATGTCTCGGAGCGGGTGCAGGACATTCTAAAAAGGGAGGGAGAACAGCCAGTTGTCGTGGTGCACATTGGTACCAATGACATAGGTAAAAAAAGGGATGAGGTTCTACGAAACGAATTTAAGGAGCTAGGAGCTAAATTAAAAAGTAGGACCTCAAAAGTAGTAATCTCGGGATTGCTACCAGTGCCACGTGCTAGTCAGAGTAGGAATCGCAGGATAGCGCAGATGAATACGTGGCTTGAGCAGTGGTGCAGCAGGGAGGGATTCAAATTGCTGGGGCATTGGAACCGGTTCTAGGGGAGGTGGGACCAGTACAAACCGGACGGTCTGCACCTGGGCAGGACCGGAACCAATGTCCTAGGGGGAGTGTTTGCTAGTGCTGTTGGGGAGGAGTTAAACTAATATGGCAGGGGGATGGGAACCAATGCAGGGAGACAGAGGGAAACAAAAAGGAGACAAAAGCAAAGGACAGAAAGGAGATGAGGAAAAGTGGAGGGCAGAGAAACCCAAGGCAAAGAACAAAAAGGGCCACTGTACAGCAAAATTCTAAAAGGACAAAGGGTATTAAAAAAACAAGCCTGAAGGCTTTGTGTCTTAATGCAAGGAATATCCGTAATAAGGTGGATGAATCAACTGTGCAAATCGATGTTAACAAATATGATGTGATTGGGATTACAGAGACGTGGCTCCAGGATGATCAGGGCTGGGAACTCAACATCCAGGGGTATTCAACATTCAGGAAGGATAGAATAAAAGGAAAAGGAGGTGGGGTAGCATTGCTGGTTAAAGAGGAGATTAATGCAATAGTTAGGAAGGACATTAGCTTGGATGATGTGGAATCTATATGGGTAGAGCTGCAGAACACCAAAGGGCAAAAAACGTTAGTGGGAGTTGTGTACAGACCTCCAAACAGTAGTAGTGATGTTGGGGAGGACATCAAACAGGAAATTAGGGGTGCATGCAATAAAGGTGCAGCAGTTATAATGGGTGACTTTAATATGCACATAGATTGGGCTAACCAAACTGGAAGCAATACGGTGGAGGAGGATTTCCTGGAGTGCATAAGGGATGATTTTCTAGACCAATATGTCGAGGAACCAACTAGGGGGGAGGCTATCTTAGACTGGGTGTTGTGTAATGAGAGAGGATTAATTAGCAATCTCGTTGTGCGAGGCCCCTTGGGGAAGAGTGACCATAATATGGTGGAATTCTGCATTAGGATGGAGAATGAAACAGTTAATTCAGAGACCATGGTCCAGAACTTAAAGAAGGCTAACTTTGAAGGTATGAGGCGTGAATTGGCTAGGATAGATTGCCAAATGATACTTAAGGGGTTGACTGTGGATGGGCAATGGCAGACATTTAGAGACCGCATGGATGAACTACAACAATTGTACATTCCTGTCTGGCGTAAAAATAAAAAAGGGAAGGTGGCTCAACCGTGGCTATCAAGGGAAATCAGGGATAGTATTAAAGCCAAGGAAGTGGCATACAAATTGGCCAGAAATAGCAGCGAACCTGGGGACTGGGAAAAATTTAGAACTCAGCAGAGGAGGAAAAGGGTTTGATTAGGGCAGGGAAAATGGAGTACGAGAAGAAGCTTGCAGGGAACATTAAGACGGATTGCAAAAGTTTCTATAGATATGTAAAGAGAAAAAGGTTAGTAAAGACAAACGTAGGTCCCCTGCAGTCAGAATCAGGGGAAGTCATAACGGGGAACAAAGAAATGGCGGACCAATTGAACAAGTACTTTGGTTCGGTATTCACTAAGGAGGACACAAACAACCTTCCGGATATAAAAGGGGTCAGAGGGTCTAGTAAGGAGGAGGAACTGAGGGAAATCCTTATTAGTCGGGAAATTGTGTTGGGGAAATTGATGGGATTGAAGGCCGATAAATCCCCAGGGCCTGATGGACTGCATCCCAGAGTACTTAAGGAGGTGGCCTTGGAAATAGCGGATGCATTGACAGTCATTTTCCAACATTCCATTGACTCTGGATCAGTTCCTATCGAGTGGAGGGTAGCCAATGTAACCCCACTTTTTAAAAAAGGAGGGAGAGAAAACAGGGAATTATAGACCGGTCAGCCTGACATCGGTAGTGGGTAAAATGATGGAATCAATTATTAAGGATGTCATAGCAGCGCATTTGGAAAGAGGTGGCATGATAGGTCCAAGTCAGCATGGATTTGTGAAAGGGGAATCATGCTTGACAAATCTTCTGGAATTTTTTAAGGATGTTTCCAGTAGAGTGGACAAGGAAGAACCAGTTGATGTGGTATATTTGGACTTTCAGAAGGCTTTCGACAAGGTCCCACACAAGAGATTAATGTGCAAAGTTAAAGCACATGGGAGTGGGGGTAGTGTGCTGACATGGATTGAGAACTGGTTGTCAGACAGGAAGCAAAGAGTAGGAGTAAATGGGGACTTTTCAGAATGGCAGGCAGTGACTAGTGGGGTACCGCAAGGTTCTGTGCTGTGGCCCCAGCTGTTTACACTGTAGATTAATGATTTAGATGAGGGGATTAAATGTAGTATCTCCAAATTTGTGGATGACACTAAGTTGGGTGGCAGTGTGAGCTGCGAGGAGGATGCTATGAGGCTGCAGAGCGACTTGGATATGTTAGGTGAGTGGGCAAATGAATGGCAGATGAAGTATAATGTGGATAAATGTGAGGTTATCCACTTTGGTGGTAAAAACAGAGAGACAGACTATTATCTGAATGGTGACAGATTAGGAAAAGGGGAGGTGCAACAAGACCTGGGTGTCATGGTACATCAGTCATTGAAGGTTGGCATGCAGGTACAGCAGGCGGTTAAGAAAGCAAATGGCATGTTGGCCTTCATAGCGAGGGAATTTGAGTACAGGGGCAGGGAGGTGTTGCTACAGTTGTACAGGGCCATGGTGAGGCCACACCTGGAGTATTGTGTACAGTTTTGATCTCCTAACCCAGGAAGGACATTCTTGCTATTGAGGGAGTGCAGCGAAGGTTCACCAGACTGATTCCCGGGATGGCGGGACTGACCTATCAAGAAAGACTGGATCAACTGGGCTTGTATTCACTGGAGTTCAGAAGAATGAGAGGGGACCTCATAGAAACGTTTAAAATTCTGATGGGTTTAGACAGATTAGATGCAGGAAGAATGTTCCCAATGTTGGTGAAGTCCAGAACCAGGGGTCACAGTCTAAGGATAAGGGGTAAGCCATTTAGGACTGAGATGAGGAGAAACTTCTTCACCCAGAGAGTGGTGAACCTGTGGAATTCTCTACCACAGAACGTTGTTGAGGCCAATTCACTAAATATATTCAAAAAGGAGTTAGATGAGGTCCTTACTACTAGGGGGATCAAGGGGTATGGCGAGAAAGCAGGAATGGGGTACTGAAGTTGCATGTTCAGCCATGAACTCATTGAATGGCAGTGCAGGCTAGAAGGGCCAAATGGCCTAATCCTGCACCTATTTTCTATGTTTCTATGTATCGGTTCTACACGTGCCAGCGATCTGAAGGTCAGGAAGTGGCGAGCTACATCACGGAGCTAAGGCGACTTGCAGGACAATGTGAGTTTGATGGCTACCTGGAGCAAATGCTCAGAGACTTTTTTGTACTGGGCATTGGCCTTGAGACCATCCTACGAAAACATTTGACTGTAGAGATACCGACCCTCAGTAAGGCCATTGCGATAGCACAGGCGTTTATGTCCATCAGTGATAACACCAAACAAATCTCTCAGCACACAAGTGCTAACAATGTTCATAAATTAACTGGAACTGTGTTTGTGAGCAGAAATGTACAGGGCAGAAACAACGAGTCTGCAACTGCCAGTAGGCCTCAGGTGACCCAGATGACTCAGAGTCGGCAACAAAGGATGAATGTAAGGCAATTCACACCTTGTTGGCATTGTGGAGGCTTCCATTCAGCCTATTCATACCGCTTCAAAGGGTATGTTTGCAAGAGCTGCGGAACAATGGGGCACCTCCAGCGAGCTTGCAGATGAGCTGCAAGCTCTGCAAAAGCTGCTAAGCACCACATGGCAGAGGAAGATTGGTCCATGGTGGATCAAAGCAATTTCAAGCCTCAGAGCGAGGAGGCAGATGCTGAAGTTCATGGGGTGCACACATTTTCGACGAATTGTCCACCTATAATGCTAAATGTAAAATTGAATGGCTTACCCATAGCCATCGAACTGGAAACTGATGCTCGCCAATCCATCAAGAGTAAAAATATGTTTGAGAGACTGTGGTGCAACAAGGCATTCAGACTAGCCCTGAGCCCCATCCACACGAAACTGAAAACGTGCACCAAAGAGCTCATCACTGTCCTGGGCAGCACCATGGTCAAGGTCACCTACGAGGGCATGGTGCACAAACTGCCACTCTGGATTGTCCCGGGCGATGGCCCCACACTGTTTGAAGGAGCTGGCTGGGCAAAATCCGCTGGAATTGGGATGACATCCGAACGCTATCACATGTTGATGAGTCCTCATGTACCCGGGTACTTCACAAATTTCCTTTCCTTTTTGAGCCAGGCATTGGAAACTTTTCCAGGGCAAAGGTGCGGATGCACTTGGTCCCAGAGGCACAGCCCATTCACCACAAGGCGCGAGCGGTAATGAGGGTGAGAGTGGAAATCGAGCTGGACAGGCTGCAACGCGAGGGCATCATCTCCCCAGTGGAATTCAGCGAGTGGGCTAGCCCGATTGTTCCAGTACTCAAAAGTGTTGGCATGGTCAGGATTTGCGGCGATTATAAAGTAACTATTAATCGTTACAGGACCAATACCCGCTACTTAAGGCAGACGACCAAGTTGCGACGCTGGCAGGAGGCCAGACATTCACCAAGCTCGACCTGACTTCGGCCTACATGATGCAGGAGCTGGAGGAGTCTTGGAAGGGCCTCACCTGCATCAACACGCACAAGGGACTGTTCATCTACAACAGATGCCCATTTGGAATTCGGTCGGCTGCAGCGATCTTCCAGAGAAACATGGAACGCCTACTCAAGTCGGTACCATGCACGGTGGATTTTCAGGACGACATATTGGTCACGGGTCGGGACACCGTTGAGCACCTACAAAACTTGGCGGAGGTCCTCTAGCGACTGGATCGTGTAGGGCTGCGGCTGAAGAGGTCGAAATGCGTCATGGCAACAGAAGTGGAGTTTTTGGGGAGAAAGATCGTGGCGGACGGCATTTGGCCCACAGACGCCAAGACAGAGGCTATCAGGAACGCGCCCAGGCCACAGAACGTCACGGAGCTGCAGTCATTCCTGGGACTCTTCAACTATTTTGGTAACTTCCTATCGGGGTAAAGCACCCTCTTAGAGCCCCTACATGTGTTATTGCGTAAAGGTGAAAACTGGGTATGGGGAAAAAAAACAAGTAATTGCTTTTGAGAAAGCCAGAAACATTTTATGCTCCAGCAAGCTGCTTGTATTGTATAACCCGTGTAAAAGACTTGTGCTAGCATGAGATGCGTCGTCATACGGAGTCGGGTGTGTATTACAAGAAGCTAACGTTGCGGGGAAGTTGCAACCTGTCGCCTATGCCTTCAGGAGCTTGTCTAAGGCCGAGAGGGCCTACAGCATGATTGAGAAAGAGGCATTAGTGTGTGTGTTCGGGGTAAAGAAAATGCATCAGTACCTGTTTGGCCTCAAATTTGAACTGGAAACCGATCACAAGCCCCTCATTTCCCTATTCGCTGAAAACAAGGGGGTAAATACTAATGCCTCAGCCCACATACAAAGGTGGGCACTCACGCAATCAGCGTATAACTATACCATCCGCCACAGGCCAGGCACCGAGAACTGTGCGAATGCTCTCAGTCGGCTACCATTGCCCACCACGGGGGTGGAAATAGCGCAGCCTGCAAACTTGTTGATGGTGGCGCAGCCCGCAGATTTGTTGATGGTCATGGAAGTGAATTGAAAATGATAAATCACCTGTCACAGCCTGCCAGATTAGGACTTGGACCAGCCAAGATCCTCTGCTGTCCCCAGTAAAAAACTATGTACTGCATGGGAGCTGGGCCAACATCCCGGTTGAAATGCAAGAGCTAATCAAGCCGTTCCAGCGGCAAAAGGATGAGCTGTTCATTCAGGCAGACTGCCTGTTGTGGGGTAACCGCGTAGTGCTACCCAAAAAGGGCAGGGAGACATTCATCTCGGATCTCCACAGCACACACCCGGGTATAGTAATGATGAAAGCAATAGCCAGATCCCACGTGTGGTGGCCCGGTATCGACTCTGACTTAGAGTCCTGTGTACGGCAATGCAGCGTGTGTGCTCAGTTGAGCAACGCGCCCAGAGAGGCACCACTAAGTTTGTGGTCCTGGCTCTCCAGACCATGGTCGAGGATCCATGTCGACTATGCGGGCCCGTTTCTCGGTAAAGTGTTCCTGGTGGTGGTGGATGCTTTTTCAAAATGGATTGAATGTGAAATAATGTCGGGAAGCATCGCCACCGCCACCATTGAAAGCCTGAGGACCATGTTTGCCACCCACGGCCTGCCTGACATACTGGCCATGTTTCACCAGTGCTGAATTTAAAGAATTCATGACCCACAATGGGATCAAACATGTCACCTCGGCCCCGTTTAAACCAGCCTCCAATGGGCAGGCAGAGCGGGCAGTACAAACAATCAAACAGAGCCTTAAACGAGTCACAGAAGGCTCACTCCAAACATAGAAACATAGAAAAGAGGTGCAGGAGTAGGCCATTTGGCCCTTCGAGCCTGCACCACCGTTCAATGAGTTCATGGCTGAACATGCAACTCCAGTACCCCATTCCTGTTTTCTCGCCATACCCCTTGATCCCCCTAGTAGTAAGGACGACATCTAACTCTTTTTTGAATATATTTAGTGAATTGGCCTCAACAACTTCCTGTGGTAGAGAATTCCACAGGTTCACCACTCTCTGGGTGAAGAAGTTTCTCCTCATCTCGGTCCTAAATGGCTTACCCCTTATCCTTAGACTGTGATCCCTGGTTCTGGACTTCACCAACATTGGGAACATTCTTCCTGCATCTAACCCGTCAGAATTTTAAACGTTTCTATGAGATCCCCTCTCATTCTTCTGAACTCCAGTGAATACAAGCCCAGTTGATCCAGTCTTTCTTGATATGTCAGTCCCGCCATCCCAGCAATCAGTCTGGTGAACCTTCGCTGCACTCCCTCAATAGCAAGAATGTTCTTCCTCACCTGTCCCGAGTACTGCTCAGCTACCGCACGAGACCTCACTCGCTCACAGGGGTGCCCCCGGCTGAGCTACTCATGAAAAGGACCCTTAAAACCAGACTGTCGCTGGTTCACCCCAACCTGCATGATCAGGTAGAGAGCAGGCGGCAGCAACAAAATGTAAACGATGGTCACGCCACTGTGTCACGGGAAATTGATCTGAATGACCCTGTGTATGTGCTAAACTATGGACATAGTCCCAAGTGGATCGCGGGCACGGTGATAGCTAAAGAAGGGAGTAGGGTATTTGTAGTCAAACTAGACAATGGACACATTTGCAGAAAGCACCTGGACCAAACGAGGCTGCGGTTCACAAAATGCCCTGAACAACCCAGAGCAGACATCACCTTTTTCGAGCCCACAACACACACCCAAAGGATCAACAACACCACCCCGGACTAGGAAATCGAACCCATCATGCCCAACAGCCCAGCAAGGCCAGGCTCACCCAGCAGCCCTGTAGGGCCAACAACACACCAGCCCAACGAGGGCACAGCCAACACACCAGAACAGACATTTACGCCGAGGTGGTCCACCAGGGAAAGAAAGGCTCCCGACCGCCTCACCTTGTAAATAGTTTTCACTTTGACTTTGTGGGGGAGTGATGTTGTGTATCTGTACAGCATGCACTCCCATGTTCCGCCACCAGGGAGCTCATCCCCTGAAGTCCCAAGGGATCCCAGCAGCCCTTGGGAGCACTGTATATAATCTGGCCCCTAAGGCCTGTTACTCACTCTGGAGTGTCTTAATAAAGACTGAGGTCACTGTTACTTTAACCTCCCTGTGTGCAGTCTCATCTGTGTTAGGAACACAATAATAAGAACACAAGAAATAGGAGCAGGAGACGACCATTTGGCCCATCGAGCCTGCTCCGCCATTCAATAAGATCATAGCTGATCTGATCATGGACTCAGCTCCACTTCCCTGCCCGCTCCCCAGAACCCTTTTATAATGACTCGAAAGACTTGTTACTGTAAGGTCACTCGGGTGCAAACCTGGTTTAACTTTATTCGCGCCCAAAATGCGCACATGACATGGTATTCGCTCTTATATACCAGGGCCCGTGCACGCGCGTACAGCCCGATGACCTCCGACAGTGGCGCCCCCTGGTGTCTAGTGACCCCAAGCATCAATACATAACCCTTTATTCTCTTATCGCTCAAAAATCTGTCTATCTCCGCCTTAAATATATTCAATGACCCAGCCTCCACAGTTCTCTGGGGCAGAGAATTGCACAGATTTACAACCCTCTGAGAGAAGAAATTTCTCTTCATCCCAGTTTGAAATGGGCGGTCCCTTATTCTGAGACTATGTGCCCTAGTTTTGGTTTCCCCTATGAGTGGAAATATCCTCTCTGCATCCACCTTGTCGAGCCCACTTACCCAGTCTGCCCCTATATCAGCCGCTGAAACCCTCACACCTCTTTATGGTCGCCTGCAGACTTCACTGATCCCACGCTTTCCTTGTCAACCTCCCATCCTCCATAAACCCCTCCTCATCCAAAACCCTGTTGCTCCTCTCCTCTCCCGCCTGACCACCACCTCACTGATTTCATTCACTCCCAGTCCCTCGATATTTGTAAACTTTCGTCCTTGTCTTTAAATCTCTCTCTGGCCTTAACCTGCGCTCCTGTCCCCCTCGTGCCCCCTCACCCTCCCTCCCACTTGCCCCGCCATCTCCATAAACTCTTCCAGGCTTACCACTGCTCCCCACAAATAAAATCTGGAAGAGAAAGCTAATATCAGTAATGGTGATCATGAAACTACCAGATTGTCATTAAAAACCCATCCGGTTCTCTACTATCCTTTAGGGAAGGAAATCAGCCGCCCTTACCCGGTCCGGGCCTATATGTGACTCCAGACCCACAGCAATATAATTGACGCTTAAATGCCCTCTGAAATGGCTCAGTCAGACACTCAGTTGTTTCAAACCGCTACTGTGGGAGCACCTTCACCACACGGACTGCAGCGGTTCAAGAAGGCGGCTCACCACCACCTTCTCACGGGGCAATTAGGGACGGGCAATAAATGCCGGCCTGGCCAGCGACGCCCACGTCCCAGGAACGAATTTAGAAACAGTTACACATCTGATTTGCTTTTATCTCTCACTGGACAGACTCACATATTGTACCAGTCTGTCAACTGTTTCCAATTAGATTTATGTATGCAAGATCATTTATTTTCATCGTCAATCTGGCTTGCTGAGCTTCTTTGCAAATCACAAAGTCGCATGCAATATTATTTATTTTGTTCATTCACCCAATAATTTAAAACATAATGAGCTGAAAACTGAAACTTCATGGTCTCCCGATCTCCCTCTACCACCTCGACCCCAGCAAATGGGCATTCCACTTCCAGCTGCTCACCAACGCTACTCAATAAATCGCCAACGGCAGATGGCCAAGAAGTACCCAGTAGTTTCTCCACGGGGAGACACAAGGTGAGGGAGAGGGGAGGGAGGAGAGGGGAGGAAGGGGAGTGGGGGGGGATGGAGAGGAAGGAAGGGAGGGAGTGAGGAAGGGAAGGGGAAGGAAGGGAAGGAGAGGAAGAGGAGGGAGAAAGGAAGGACATTTGTGCACAGCAAGCTCCCACAAACAGCAATGTGATAATGGCCAGATCATCTGTTTTTTTAGTGATGTTGACTGAGGGATAAATATTGTCCAGGATACCAGGGATAACTCCCCTGCTCTTCTTCGAATGATGCCAGGGGATCTTTTACGTCCAGCTGAGAGGGCAGACGGGGGCCTCGGTTTAACGTCTCATCCGAAAGTCAGCAGGCGCTCCCTCAGCATTGCACCGGGAGTGTCAGCAAAATGTTGTGCTCAAGTCTCTGGAGTGGGGCTTGAACCAACAACCCTCTGACTCGGAGGCGAGAGAGCTGCCCACTGAGCCACGGCTGACACCAAGGAAGTGGCCAGCAACACAATTATAAATATATTGGTTTTCCGCACTGTCCTGGGGCTACACTCTCACACACAGCTGCAATCAGCTCGACTTCTCCAGCCATCAACAGCACAATCTTTGAAACTCTGGGATTTATCTCAAAGCACGGCTTTCAAAAGCCAATCAGATTCCGCACAGGCCACAATGCCACGGGACCACAGTCGTTCTACGGTGGCCTGGGCAGTGCAGGGTATGACGGGCACAGAGCCATCGTTGCCACAGGCGTAGAACGACTGTGGTCCCGTGGCATTGTGGCCTGTGCGGAATCTGATTGGCTTTTGAAAGCCGTGCTTTGAGATAAATCCCAGAGTTTCAAAGATTGTGCTGTTGATGGCTGGAGAAGTCGAGCTGATTGCAGCTGTGTGTGAGAGTGTAGCCCCAGGACAGTGCGGAAAACCAATATATTTATAATTGTGTTGCTCTTACTCCCTGTATGTGTAAGCAATAAGATTGCTTCTTTGTGAGACATCCTGAATAAATCAGGCTCACAAAAACAGACATGCTTCAATAAGGATTATTAACAATGGTTAGTCACTGCTTCCAACCCCTCTACATGCAAGCTGGCCTGGACACAAGGAAAGGTTTGTTTGGGAACAAATTCTTTATTACCTCCAGCTCCAACTTCTCCCTCTCCCCATTGTGACCTTCTCTCTCTCTTTGCTTCATTACGTTCTATTCATTCGCGGGCAAGGCCAGCATTTATTGCCCAGCCTAGATGCCCTTGTCCTTCTAGACGGTAGAGGTCGCGGATTTGGGAGGTGCTGCCGAAGAAGCCTTGGCGAGTTGCTGCAGTGCATCTTGTAGATGGTGCACACTGCAGCCACGGTGCGCCGGTGGTGGAGGGAGTGAATGTTGAAGGTGGTGGGTAGCGTGCCGATCAAGCGGGCTGCTTTGTCCTGGATGGTGTCGAGCTTCTTGAGTGTTGTTGGAGTTGCACTCATCCAGGCAAGTGGAAAGTGTTCCATCACACTCCTGACTTGTGCCTTGTAGATGGTGGAAAGGCTTTGGGGAGTCAGGAGGTGAGACACTGGCCGCAGAATACCCAGCCTCTGACCTGCTCTTGTTGCCACAGTATTTATGTGGCTGGTCCAGTTAAGGTTCTGGTCAATGGTGACCCCCAGGATATTGATGGTGGGGGATTCGGTGATGGTAATGCCGTTGAATATCAAGGGGCGGTGGTTAGACTCTCGCTTGTTGGAGATGGTCATTGCCTGGCACTTGTGTGGTGTGAATGTTGCTTGCCACTTATCAGCCCAAGCCTGAATGTTGTCCAGGTCTTGCTGCATGCGGTCATGGACTGCTTCATTATCTGAGGAGTTGTGAATGGAACTGAACACTGTGCAGTCATCAGTGACCATCCCCACCTCTGACCTTATGCTGGAGGGAAGGTCATTGATGAAGCAGCTGAAGATGGTTGGGCCTAGGACACAGGCCTGAGGAACTCCTGCAGCGATGTCCTGGGGCTGAGATGATTGACCTCCAACCACCACAACCTCCTTCCTTTGTGCTCGGTGTGACTCCAGGAGTTTTCCCCCTGATTCCCATTGACTTCAGTTTTACTAGGGCTCCTTGATGCCACACTCAGTCAAATGCTGCCTTGATGTCAAGGGCAGTCACTCTCACCTCACCTCTGGCATTTAGCTCTTTTGACCATGTTTGGACCAAGGCTGTAAAGAGGTCTGGATCGGAGTGGTCCTGGTGGAACCCAAACTGAGCATCGGTGAACAGGTTATTGGTGAGTAATTACCGCTTGATAGCACTGTCGACGACATCTTCCATCACTTAGCTGATGGTTGAGAGCAGACAGATGGGGCAGAAATTGGCCAGATTGGATTTGTCCTGCTTTTTGAGGACAGGACATACCTGGGCAGTTTACCACACTGTCGGTTAGATGCCAGTGTTGTAGCTGTAGCTTGGCGAGAGGTGTGAGCTTTGTGACCACCATTAATTATACTACCTTTTAATTCCATAGTTCTAATTCATTTAAGCAACTGAATTCAAAATTCACAATGGTTTGAACTGGCATCTCACGGATTATTAGTCCAGGTCTCCCGATTACTCTCTTCTTTTAGACAGACCCTCGGAGTGAGGATGACTTATATATTTTTTTGCTGAGGTGGTGACGGGTAGCATGCTGCGGGATGGAGTCGAGGGCATTCATGTCGGAGACAGAGGGTTCAATTTTGCCCAAACCGGTTATTTGGCGTATTGCCAGATTTATGCCCGTTTCTCTAGGCCACAACTGCTCCAAAAATAAATGTGCCAAGTTCTATTTTTAAAAATTGGCGTCACGCAGCCTGTCCCATAGCCTCGGGGGGGGTGGAGCCAAATGTCTGCGCCGATAAAACGATGCCGCCCCTTCTGCGCATGCGCGGGGGGGGGGGAGAAAAGGCCGTTTTTGACGTGATTCCTATCGGCACGCATCCCCAGTACAGCTCCCGGCCTGCAATCGGCCATTTTTAAAGAACCAGTCGTGTGTGCGAACTTTGATTCTCATTGGAAAAATCGTGCTGCAATACAAGATGCAACGTGGTTCAAAGACCAAGAATTTCTTATAGGCTGAAGTGGAGGCACTAGTTACTGTGATTGAGGCCAGATGGCACGAGCTGGACACCAGCAGAGGTCACATAAAAGTTCCACCCAAAGAAATGAAGAAAGGGCGGGAGACGTCCATCAGACCAACGGACTCCAAGACAGAGGCCATCAAGAATGCACCCAGACCACAGAAGGTGATGGAGCTGCGTTCGTTCCTGGGACTCCTCAACTATTTGGGTAACTTTCTATGTTTCTATGTAACTTTCTACCGGGGTTGAGCACTTTGCTGGAGCCTTTGCATTTATTGCTATGCAAGGGTGACGACTGGGTTTGGGGAGACTGTCTTTAATAAGACCAGAAACCTGCTATGTTCTAACAAGTTACTTGTATTGTATGATCCGTGGAAATTTTTAGTACTAGCTTGTGATGCATCTTGGTACGAGGTCGGTTGCGTGTTACAGCAAGCCAGTGTGTCAGGCAAACTGCAACTGGTTGCATATGCGTCCAGGAGTTTATCTAAGGCTGAAAGAACCTACAGTATGGTTGAGAAAGAAGCATTAGCATGCGTATACGGGGTTAAGAAAATGAACCAATATCTATTAGGACTCCAGTTCGAGCTCGAAACCGACTACAAGCCGCTCATTTCACTGTTCTCAGAAAGCAAAGGTATTAACACCAATGCTTTGTCCCGCATCCAAAGATGGGCATTAACATTATCTGCATACGACTATGTAATCCGCCACAGACCAGGCACTGAGAACTGTGCTGATGCCCTCAGTCGGCTACCATTGCCCACCACCGGGGTGGAAATGGCGCAACCCGCAGACTTGCTTCTTGTAATAGATGCTTTTGAGAGCGAGGGGTCACCCACCCAGATTAGGACCTGAACTAGCCAGGACCTTGTGCTATCACTAGTAAAAAACTGCGTCCTTAATGGGAGCTGGTCGGCGGTTCCCGGGAAATGCAAGAGGAAATTAAGCCGTTCCTCCAACGCAAGGATGAAATGTCCATCCATTCGGATTGTCTCCTATGGGGAAATCGCATAATTTTGCGAAAAAAAGGCAGGGAAACATTTATATGCAACGTACACAGTACCCACCCAGGCATAGTCATGATGAAGGCTATCGCCAGGTCGCATGTTTGGTGGCCCGGCATTGACTCGGAATTGGAGTCATGCGTACACCAATGTAACACTTGCTCACAGATGAGCAATGCACCAAGGGAGGCCTCACTGAGTCTGTGGTCATGCCTCTCCAAACCGTGGTCCAGGGTCCACGTAGATTTCGCTGGCCCCTTTCTAGGAAAGATGTCCCTAGTAACAGTGGACGCTTACTCTAAATGGATTGAATGTATAATAATGTCATCATGTACGTCCACTGCCACCATTGAAAGCCTCCGGGCCATGTTTGCCAGCCATGGTTTGCCCGATGTCCTTGTTAGTGACAATGGACCATGTTTCACCAGCTCGGAATTCAACGAGTTCATGACCCACAATGGCATCAAGCATGTCAGGTCTGCCCCTTTTAAGCCCGCATCCAATGGTCAAGCGGAACGGGCAGTCCAAACTATCAAGCAGAGCTTGAAATGCGTGACGGACAGTTCCCTGCTCAGCTACCGCACGCGACCCCACTCGCTTACTGGGGTTCCCCCTGCAGAATTGCTAATGAAGAGAACACTGAAAACCAGGCTCTCCTTAGTCCACTCGGATCTCAATGATCATGTGGAAACCCGGCGTCACTGGGATACATGGCATCCTGGTACACGGCATAACGTGTACCACGATCGCGCGGTTGTATCGCGTGACATTGAGGTTAATGACACTGTGTTTGTTCTTAATTACGGTCATGGTCCCAAATGGCACTGTTTTGGCCAAGGAGCGGAATAGAGTGTTTGTTGTCAAACTTTTGAATGGAAAAACGTGCAGAAAGTACTTGGATCAGACCAAACTGCGATTCACTGACAACCAAGAACAGTTTGAAGAGGACATTACCATCATTGATCCACCTACACAGCGGGAGTTCGGTGTCGGAGAGGCCTATAAAGGCTCGTCGGAGGAGGAGTTCGGGCAGTTGAGCAGCGAGAGTCCAGGGTTGGAGAGGCCTGATGTTGTGTACCCATGTTCCGCCACCAGGGAGTGCATCCCCTGAAGTCCCAAGGGATCCCAGCATCCCTTGGGAGCACTGTATATGAACCAGCCCTTAAGGCCTGTTCCTCACTCTGGAGTGTCTTAATAAAGACTGAGGTCACTGTTACTTTAACCTCCCTGTGTGCAGTCTCATCTGTGTTAGGAACACAATAACTGGTGACGAGTATACGAATCCAACGCAAAGATGCAGCAAACTGTGGGCATCCTGGAGAAGTTCTTGGAGGGTGAGGACTGGGAAGCCTATGTTGAATGGCTAGACCAGTACTATGTAGCCAACGAGCTGGACGGAGAAGGAAGCGCTGCAAAAAGGAGAGCGGTCCTCCTCATGGTCTGCGGGGCACCGACCTACAGCCTCATGAAGAATCTTCTGGCTCCGGTGAAACCCACAGATAAGTCATATGAGGAGCTGTGTATACTGGTTCGGGAACATCTTAACCCAAGGGAGAGCGTACTGATGGCGAGGTATCGGTTCTACACGTGCCAGCGATCTGAAGGTCAGGAAGTGGCGAGCTACGTCGCCAAGCTAAGGCGACTTGCAGGACAATGTGAGTTCGATGGCTACCTGGAGCAGATGCTCAGAAACTTTTTTGTACTGGGCATTGGCCACGAGACCATCCTATGAAAACTTTTGACTGCAGAGACACCAACCCTCAGTAAGGCCATTGCGATAGCACAGGCGTTTATGTCCACCAGTGATAACACCAAATAAATCTCTCAGTACACAAGTGCGAGCAATGTTCATAAATTAACTGGAACGGTGTTTGTGAGCAGAAATGTACAGGGCAGAATCCACGTCTGCAACTGCCAGCAGGCCTCAGGTGACCCAGATGACTCAAAGTCCGCAACAAAGGATGAATGCAAGATATTTCACACCTTGTTGGCGTTGTGGATGCATCCATTCAGCCTATTCATGCCGCTTCAAAGGGTATGTTTACAAGAGCTGTGGAACAATGGGGCACCTCAACGAGCTTGCAGATGAGCTGCAAGCTCTGCAAAACCTGCTAACCACCATGTTGCAGAGGAAGATTGGTCCATGGTGGATCAAAGCAATTTTGAGCCTCAGAGAGAGGAGGCAGATGCTGAAGTACACGGGGTACACACATTTTTGATGAAATGTCCACCTATAATGTTAAATGTCAAATTGAATGGCTTACGCGTAGCCATGGAACTGGACACTGGCGCCAGACAATCCATCATGAGTAAAAAGATGTTTGAGAGACTGTGGTGCAACAAGGCACTCAGACCAGCCCTGAGCCCCATCCACACGAAACTGAGAACATACACCAAAGAGCTTATCACTGTCCTGGGCAGCGCCATGGTCAAGGTCACCTACGAGGGCACGGTGCATGAACTGCCACTCTGGATTGTCGTGGGCGATGGCCCCACACTGCTTGAAGGAGCTGGCTGGGCAAAATTCGCTGGAATTGGGATGACATCCGAGCACTATCACATGTCGATGAGGCCTCATGTATCCAGGTTCTTAACAAATTTCTTTCTCTTTTTGAGCCAGGCATTGGAAACTTTTCCGGGGCGAAGGTGCGGATGCACTTGGTCCCAGAGGCATGACCCATTCACCACAAGGCGCGAGCGGTACCTCACATGATGAGGGAGAGAGTGGAAATCGAGCTGGACAGGCTGCAACGCGAGGGCATCATCTTCCCAGTGGAATTCAGCGAGTGGGCCAGCCCGATTGTTCCAGTACTCAAAAGTGATGGCACGGTCAGGATTTGCAGCGATTATAAAGTAACTATTAATCGTTTCTCACTACAGGACCAATACCCGCGACCTAAGGCAGACGACCTATTTGTGATGCTGGCAGGAGGCAAGTCATTCACCAAGCTCGATCTGACTTCGGCTTACATGACGCAGGAGCTGGAGGAGTCTTGGAAGGGCCTCACCTGCATCAACACGCACAAGGGACTGTTCATCTACAACAGATGCCCGTTTGGAATTCGTTCAGCTGCAGCGATCTTCCAGAGAAACATGGAGAGCCTACTCAAGTTGGTTTTTCAGGACGACATATTGGTTACGGGTTGGGACACCGTCGAGCACCTACAAAACCTGGAGGAGGTCCTCCAGCGACTGGATCGCGTAGGGCTGCCGCTGAAGAGGTCGAAATGCGTCTTCTTGGCAACAGAAGTGGAGTTTTTGGGGAGAAAGATCGCGGCGGACGGCATTCGGCCCACAGACGCCAAGACAGAGGCTATCAGGAACGCGCCCAGGCCCAGAACATCATGGAGCTGCAGTCGTTCCTGGGACTCCTCAACTATTTTGGTAACTTCCTACCGGGGTTAAGCACCCTCTTAGAGCCCCTACATGTGTTATTGCGTAAAGGTGAGAACTGGGTATGGGGAAAAAAACATGTAATTGCTTTTGAGAAAGCCAGAAACATTTTATGCTCCAGCAAGCTGCTTGTATTGTATAACCCGTGTAAAAGACTTGTGCGAGCATGTGACGCGTCGTCGTACGGAGTCGGGTGTGTATTACAACAAGCTAACATTGCGGGGAAGTTGCTACCTGTCGCTTATGCCTCCAGGAGCTTATCGAAGGCCGAGAGGGCCTACAGCATGATTGAGAAAGAGGCATTAGCGTTTGTGTTCGGGGTAAAGAAAATACATCAGTACCTGTTTGGCCTCAAATTTGAGCTGGAAACTGATCACAAGCCCCTCATATCCCTGTTCGCTGAAATCAAGGGGATAAATACTAACAGCCCGCATACAAAGGTGGGCACTCGCGCAATCAGCGTATAACTATACCATCCGCCACAGGCCAGGCACCGAGAACTGTGCGAATGCTCTCAGTCAGCTACCATTGCCCACCATGGGGGTGGAAATGGCGCTGCCCGCAAACTTGTTGCTGGTCATGGAAGCGTTTGAAAATGATAAATCACCTGTCACGGCCTGCCAGATTAGGAGTTGGATCAGCCAAGATCCTCTGCTGTCCCTAGTAAAAAAACTGTGTACTGCATGGGAGCTGGACCAGCATCCTCGTTGAAATGCAAGAGCTAATCAAGCCGTTCCAATGGCGAAAGGCCGAGCTGTCCACTCAGGCAGACTGCCTGTTGTGGGGTAACCGCGTAGTGCTACCCAAAAAGGGCAGGGAGACGTTCATCTAGGATCTCCACAGCACACACCCGGGTATAGTAATGATGAAAGCGATAGCCAGATCCCACGTGTGGTGGCCCGGTATCTTGGAGTCCTGTGTACGGCAATGCAGCGTGTGTGCTCAGTTGAGCAACGCGCCCAGAGAGGCAACAATAAGTTTGTGGTCCTGGCCCTCCAGATCATGGTCGAGGATCCATGTCGACTATGCGGGCCCGTTTCTCGGTAAAATGTTCCTGGTGGTGGTGGATGCTTTTTCAAAATGGATTGAATGTGAAATAATGTCGGGAAGCACCGCCACCGCCACCACCACCATTGAAAGCCTGAGGGCCATGTTTGCCACCCACGGCCTGCCTGACATACTGGTCAGTGACAACGGGCCATGTTTCACCAGTGTTGAATTTAAAGAATTCATGACCCGCAATGGGATCAAACATGTCACCTCGGCCCCGTTTAAACCAGCCTCCAATGGGCAGGCAGAGCGGGCAGTACAAACAATCAAACAGAGCCTTAAACGAGTCACATAAGAACAAAACATAAGAATTAGGAACAGGAGTAGGCCATCTCTCCCCTCAAGCCTGCTCCACCATTCAATAAGATCATGGCTGATCTGGCCGTGGACTCAACTCCATTTACCTGCCCGCTCACCGTAACCCTTAATTCCCTTATTGGTTAAAAATCTATCTATCTGTGATTTGAATACATTCAACGAGCTAGCCTCAACTGCTTCCTTGGGCAGAGAATTCCACAGATTCACAACCCTCTGGGAGAAGAAATTCCTTCTCAACTCGGTTTTAAATTGGCTCCCCCGTATTTTGAGGCTGTGCCCCCTAGTTCTAGTCTCCCCGACCCGTGGAAACAACCTCTCTGCCTCTATCTTGTCTATCCCTTTCATTATTTTAAATGTTTCTATAAGATCACCCCTCATCTTTCTGAACTCCAACGAGTAAAGACCCAGTCTACTCAATCTATCATCATAAGGTGACCCTTTCATCTCCGGAATCAGCCGAGTGAATCGTCTCTGTACCCCCTCCAAAGCTAGTATATCCTTCCTTAAGTAAGGTGACCAAAACTGCACACAATACTCCAGGTGCGGCCTCACTAATATCCTATACAGTTGCAGCAGCACCTCCCTGCTTTTGTACTCCATCCCTCTCGCAATGAAGGCCAACATTCCATTCGCCTTCCTGATTACCTGCTGCACCTGCAAAGTAACTTTTTGGGATTCATGCACAAGGACCCCCAGGTCCCTCTGCACCTCAGCATGTTGTAATTTCTCCCCATTCAAATAATATTCCCTTTTACTGTTTTTTTTCCAAGGTGGATGACCTCACATTTTCCGACATTGTATTCCATCTACCAAACCTTAGCCCATTCGTTTAACCTATCTAAATCTCTTTGCAGCATCTCTGTGTCCTCTACACAACCCGCTTTCCCACTAATCTTTGTGTCATCTGCAAATTTTGTTACACTACACTCTGTCCCCTCTTCCAGGTCATCTATGTATATTGTAAACAGTTGTGGTCCCAGCACCGATCCCTGTGGCACACCACTAACCACCGATTTCCAACCCGAAAAGGACCCATTTATCCCGGCTCTCTGCTTTCTGTTAGCCAGCCAATTCTCGATCAATGCTAATACATTTCCTCTGACTCCATGTACCTTTATCTTCTGCAGTAACCTTTTGTGTGGCACCTTATCGAATGCCTTTTGGAAATCTAAATACAACACATCCATCGGTACACCTCTATCCACCATGCTCGTTATATCCTCAAAGAATTCCAGTAAATTAGTTAAACATGATTTCCCCTTCATGAATCCATGTTGCGTCTGCTTGATTGCACTATTCCTATCTAGATGTCCCGCTATTTCTTCCTTAATGATAGCTTCAAGCATTTTCCCCACTACAGATGTTAAACTAACCTCCCCAGAGTCCAGAGAATTTTGGTAGATTATAACGAATGCATCTGCTATAACTTCCACCATCTCTGGGATGCATTTCATCAGGACCAGGGGACTTGTCTACCTTGAGTCCCTTTAGCCTATCCAGCACTACCCCCCTAGTGATCGTGATTATCTCAAGGTCCTCCCTTCCCACATTCCCGTGACCAGCAATTTCTGGCATGGTTTTTGTGTCTTCCACTGTGAAGACCGAAGCAAAATAATTGTTTAAGGTCTCAGCCATTTCCACATTTCCCATTATTAAATCCCCCTTCTCATCTTCTAAGGGACCAACATTTACTTTAGTCACTCTTTTCCTTTTTATATATCGGTAAAAGCTTTTGCTATCTGTTTTTATGTTTTGCGCAAGTTTACTTTCGTAATCTATCTTTCCTTTCTTTATTGCTTTCTTAGTCATTCTTTGCTGTCATTTAAAATTCACAGAAGGCCCACTCCAAACTCGCCTGTCCCGAGTACTGCTCAGCTACCGCACAAGACCCCACTCGCTCACAGGGGTGCTCCCGGCCGAGCTACTCATGAAAAGGACACTTAAAACCAGACTCTCGCTGGTTCACCCCAACCTGCATGATCAGGTAGAGAGCAGGCAGCAGCAGTAAAATGTAAACGATGGTCGCTCCACTGTGTTACGGGAAATTGATCTGAATGACCCTTTGTCTGCGCTAAACTATGGACATGGTCCCAAGTGGATCGCGGGCACGGTGATAGCTAAAGAAGGGAGTAGGGTGTTTGTAGTCAAACTAGACAATGGACAAATTTGCAGAAAGCACCTGGACCAAACGAGGCTGCGGTTCACAGACTGCCCTGAACAACCCACAGCAGACACCACCTTTTTCGCACCAACTCACACCCAAAGGATCAACGACACCACCCCGGACCAAGAAATCGAACCCATTACGCCCAACAGCCCAGCAAGGCCAGGCTCACCCAGCAGCCCTCCAGGGCCAACAACACACCAGCCCAGCGAGGGCACAGCCAACACACCAGAACAGACATTTGTACCGAGGCGGTCCACCAGGGAAAGAAAGGCTCCCGACCGCCTCACCTTGTAAATAGTTTTGTCTTTGACTTTGGGGGGGGGTGTGATGTTGTGTATCTGTAAAGCATACACTCCCATGTTCCACCACCAGGGAGCGCATCCCCTGAAGTCCCAAGGGATCCCAGCATCCCTTGGGAGCACTGTATATAAGCCGGCCCCTAAGGCCTGTTCCTCGCTCTGAAGTGTCTTAATAAATACTGAGGTCACTGTTACTTTAACCTCCCTGTGTGCAGTCTCATCTGTGTTAGGAACACAGTACCGATAAAGGCTGGTCAGAGGAGGAGTTCGGGCAGTCGAACAGCCAGCTGGTACAGCTGCAGCAGTGAGGCAAAAAAGAAATAGAAAGCAATCGAAAGGTGATGTCACAGCCAAGGGGGTAAGTGATTGGCTGGTGATTGGTGAGTAGTTTTTCTTTTTCTTTTCTTTATCAGTAAGTAACCTTCAGCATTGTTGTTGCCAAATTAAGTTAATCTAGGGGTTAAGTCATGGCAGGAGAGCTCAGACACGTGTTATGCTCCTCCTGTACTATGTGGGAAGTCAGGGATGCTTCCAGTGTCCCTGACGACTACGTGTGTGGGAAGTGTATCCACCTGCAGCACCTGACAGACAGCATTGTGGCACTGGAGCTGCGGGTGGATTCACTTTGGAGAATCCGCGATGCTGAGAATGACGTGAATAGCACGTTTAGTGAGTTGGCCACACCGCAGGTAAAGGGTACACAGTCAGCTAGGGGATGGGTGACTAACAGGAAGAGCAGTGGAAGGAAGGTAATGCCCCTGCAAAACAGATACACCGCTTTGGGTACTGTTGAGGGGGGTGACTCATCAGGGGAGAGCAGATGCAGTCAAGTCCATGGCACCGTGGGTGGCTCTGCTGCACAGGAGGGCAGGAAAAAGAGTGGGAGAGCGATAGTGATAGGGGATTCAATTGTAAGGGGAATAGATAGACGTTTCTACAGCCGCAACCGAGACTCCAGGATGGTATGTTGCCTCCCTGGTGCAAGGGTCAAGGATGTCTCGGAGCGGGTGTAGGACATTTTGAAGGGGGAGGGTAAACATCCAGTTGTCGTGGTGCATATATGTACCAACGATATAGGTAAAAAACGGGATGAGGTCCTACAAGACAAATTTAGGGAGCTAGAAGCTAAATTAAAAAGTAGAAACTCAAAAGTAGTAATCTCAGGATTGCTACTAATGCCACGTGCTAGTCAGAGTAGGAATCGCAGGATAACTCAGATGAATACATGGCTTGAGGAGTGGTGCAGAAGGGAAGGATTCAAATTCCTGGGACATTGGAACCAGTTCTGAGGGAGGTGGGACCAGTACAAACCAGACCGTCTGCACCTGGACAGGACTGGAACCAATGTCCTGGGGTAGTGCTGTTGAGGAGGGGTTAAACTAATATGGCAGGGGGATGGGAACCTATGCAGGGAGACAGAGGAAAGTAGAATGGGGGCAGAAGGAAAAGATAGAAAGAAGAAAAGTAAAAGTTGAGGGCAGAGAAACCCAAGGCAAAAAGCAAAAAGGGCCACATTACAGCAAAATCCTCAAGGGGCAAAGTGTGTTAAAAAGACAAGCCTGAAGGCTCTATGCCTTAATGCGAGGAGTATTCAGAATAAGCTGGACAAATAAACTGCGCAGATAGCAGTTAACGGATATGATGTAATTGACATCACGGAGGCATGGGTCTCGAGTGACCAAGGCTGGGAACTCAACATCCATGGGTATTCAACATTCAGGAAGGATAGACAGAAAGGAAAAGGAGGTGGGGTGGCGTTGCTGGTTAAAGAGGAAATTAATGCAATAGTAAGGAAGGACATTAGCTTGGATGATGTGGAATCGGTATGGGTGGAGCTACGGAATAGCAAAGGGCAGAAAACGCCAGTGGGAGTTGTGTACAGACCACCAAACAGTAGTAGTGAGATTGGGGACAGTATCAAACAAGAAATTAGGGATGTGTGCAATAAAGGTACAGCAGTTATCATGGGCGACTTTAACCTACATATAGATTGGGCTAACCAAACTGGTAGCAATGCGGTGAAGGAGGATTTCCTGGATTGTATTAGGGATGGTTTTCTAGACCAATATGTCGAGGAGCCAACCAGAGGGCTGGCCATCCTAGACTGGGTGATGTGTAATGAGAAAGGACTAATTAGCGATCTTGTTGTGCGAGGCCCCTTGGGGAAGAGTGACCATAATATGGTATAATTCTTTATTAAGATGGAGAGTGACACAGTTAATTCAGAGACTTGAGACTAGGGTCCTGAATTTTAGGAAAGGTAACTTCGATGGTATGAGACATGAATTGGCTAGAATAGACTGACGAGTGATACTTAAAGTGTTGACGGTGGATAGGCAATGGCAAACATTTAAAGATCACATGGATGAACTTCAACAATTGTACATCCCTGTCTGGAGTAAATGGGGAAGGTGGCTCAACCGTGGCTCACAAGGGAAATTAAGGATAGTGTTAAATCCAAGGAAGAGGCATATAAATTGGCCAGAAAAAGCAGCAAACCTGAGGACTGGGAGAATTTTATAATACAGCAGAGGAGGACAAAGGGTTTAATTAGGAGGGGGAAAATAGATTACGAGAGGAAGCTTGCTGGGAACATAAAAACTGACTGCAAAAGCTTCTACAGATATGTGAAGAGAAAAAGATATGTGAAGAGAAAAAGATTAGTGAAGACAAACGTAGGTCCCTTGCAATCAGATTCAGGTGAATTTATAATGGGGAACAAAGAAATGGCGGACCAGTTAAACAAATACTTTGATTCTGTCTTCACAAAGGAAGACACAAATAACCTTCCAGAAATACTAAGGGACCGGGGGTCTCGTGAGGAGGAGGAACTGAAGGAAATCCTTATTAGGTGGGAAATTGATGGGATTGAAGGCCGATAAATCCCCGGGTCCTGATAGTCTGCATCCCAGAGTACTTAAGGAAGTGGCCCTAGAAATAGTGGATGCATTGGTGATCATTTTCCAAAAATCTATCGACTCTGGATCGGTTCCTATGGACTGGAGGGTAGCTAATGTAACACCACTTTTTAAGAAAGGAGGGAGAGAGAAGTCCGGTAATTAAATACCGGTTAGCCTGACATCAGTAGTGGGGAAAATGTTGGAATCAATTATTAAAGATGAAATAGCAGCACATTTGGAAAGCAGTGACGGGATCAGTCCAAGTCAGCATGGATTTATGAAAGGGAAATCTTGCTTGACAAATCTTCTAGAATTTTTTGAGGATGAAACTAGTAGAGTGGACAAGGGAGAACCGGTGGATGTGGTGTATTTGGACTTTCAAAAGGCTTTTGACAAGGTCTCACACAAGAGATTGGTGTGCAAAATCAAAGCACATGGTCTTGGTGGTAATGTACTGACGTGGATAGAGAACTGGTTGGCAGACAGGAAGCAGAGAGTCGGGATAAACGGGTCCTTTTCAGAATGGTAGGCAGTGCCTAGTGGGGTGCTGCAGGGCTCAGTGCTGGGACCCCAGCTATTTACAAAAAACATTAATGATTTAGATGAAGGAATTGAGTGTAATATCTCCAAGTTTGCAGATGACACTAAGTTGGGTGGCGGTGTGAGCTGTGAGGAGGACGCTAAAAGGCTGCAGGGTGACTTGGACAGGTTAGGTGAGTGGGCAAACAAGTGGCAGATGCAGTATAATGTGGATAAATGTGAGGTTATCCACTTTGGTGGAAAATACACGAGGGCAGAATATTATCTGAATGCCGGCAGATGAGGAAAAGGGGCGGTGCAACGAGACCTGGGTGTCATGGTACATCAGTCATTGAAAGTTGGCATGTAGGTACAGCAGGCTGTGAAGAAGGCAAATGGTATGTTGGCCTTCATAACTAAGGGATTTGAGTATAGGAGCAGGGAGGTCTTACTGCAGTTGTACAGGGCCTTAGTGAAGCCTCATCTGGAATATTGTGTTCAGTTTTGGTCTCCTAATCTGAGGAAGGACGCTCTTGCTATTGAGGGAGTGCTGCGAAGGTTTACCAGACTGATTCTGGGATTCCCGGGATGGCAGGACTGACATATGAGGAGGGACTGGATCAACTGGGCCTATATTAACTGGCGTTTCGAAGGATGAGAGGGGATCTCATAGAAACATATAAAATTCTGACGGGACTGGACAGGTTAGATGCAGAAAGAATGTTCCCGATGTTGGGGAAGTCCAGAACCAGGGGACATCGTCTAAGGATAAGGGGTAAGCCATTTAGGACTGAGATGAGGAGAAACTTCTTCACTCAGACAGTTGTTAACCTGTGGAATTCCTTACCGCAGAGTGTTATTGATGTCAGTTCATTGGATATATTCAAGAGGGAGTTAGATGTGGCTCTTACGGCTAAGGGGATCAAGGGGTATAGAGAGAAAGCAGAAAAGGGGTACTGAGGGAATGATCTGCCATGATCTTATTGAATGGTGGTGCAGGCTAGAAGGGCCGAATGGCCTACTACTGCACCTATTTTCTATGTTTCTATACTCAACCAGCAATCGTCCTCACGGTCAACCACGAGGATGAACCCACCATGCCCGACAGTCCGATCAGACAAGCCGCACCGCAGTGCTGCAATGATCCGACCAGGACTTCAACTCAGGTGATCAACCCAGGAACGCAGTGCTCCGGATCGCCTCAACTGCTGAATTCCCGATTGGATTTCTTGGGGACTATCTTATATTGATGGCCTTTAGTTATGCTCATTACCACAGGTGGAAGCATTCTCTCTGTAACCACTCTATCAAAACCTTTCATAATTGTAAAACTTCTGTTAGGTCACCTCTCAGCCTTCTTTTTTAAAGTGAAAAGAGACCCAGCCTGTTCATCCTTTCCTGATAGGTATACCCTCGCATTTCTGGTATCATCCTTGTAAATCTTCACTGCACCCTCTCCAGTGCCTCGATATCCTTTTTATAATATGGCGACCAGAACTGTACCTAGTACGCTAGGTGTGGTCTAACCAAGGCTCGATACAGGTTTAGCATAACTTCCCCACTTACATGTGAGCTCCTCTCTCCGTCCACTCTTTCAGGTGAATGTCAAAGTTCGAAGAAGAGCAGGGGAGTTCTCCTCGGTGTCCTGGGCCAATATTCATCCCTCAACCAACATCACCGGTCATTATTACATTGTTGGGATCAGGCACTCTACTCGGAACTCTTACACGGCAAGCGAGCCCCAGGTGGGCAGAGGAAACGTTTCAAGGACACCCTCAAAGCTTCCTTGATAAAATGCAACATCCCCACCGACACCTGGGAGTCCCTGGACAAAGACCGCCCTAAGTGGAGAAAGTTCATCAGGGAGGGCGCTGAGCACCTCGAGTCTTGTTGCCGAGAGCATGCAGATACCAAGCGCAGGCAGCGGAAGGAGCGTGCGGCAAACCAGACTCCCCACTCACCCTTTCCTTCAACCACTGTCTGTCCCATCTGTGACAGAGACTGTAATTCCCATATCGGACTCTTCAGTCACCTGAGAGCTCACTTTTAGAGTGGAAGCAAGTCTTCCTCGATTTTGAGGGACTGCCTATGATGATGATGTTTGTGGGAGCTTGCTGTGCGCGAATTGGCTGTCGCGTTTACCAATATTACAACAGTGACTTTACTTAAAGGCACTTCATTGGCTGTAAGGTGCTTTGGGACTTCCTGAGGTCATGAAAAGTGCTGTATAAATGGAAGTTTGTTCCTCTGATATAGCACAGTGTGAATTCAACCTTTTTACGCTCTTCAACCCCACTCTCAGAAGAGCAGAGCCTAGTTAGAATTGTGCTACTTCTCACACTAGTCATCTTTATGACCTCTCACTATCCTGGATTTCGTGTGCCGAGTTCTGGCACTCTCTGCTGTGGTCTGAACTCCAAAAACAACAACAACATCGATAATAATCTCCGATTATAAATCGCTCCACCACTGGCGGCCGTGCCTTGTTTCCTAGGCCCCAAGCTCTGGAACTCCCTCCCTAAAGCTGTCCATCTCTCCACCTCTCTTTCCTCCTTCAAGACACTCCTTTCTCTCAATACCCCTTGATCCCTTTAGCCATAAGGGCCATATCTAACTCCCTCTTGAATATATCCAACGAACTGGCATCAACAACTCTCTGCGGTAGGGAATTCCACAGGTTGACAACTCTCTGAGTGAAGCTCGGTGTCAAATTCTGGTGGGTAACTGATCTATGAGGCAGCGTGGAATGTTTTACTCTGTTAAAGGTGTTATATAGATGCAAGTTATTATTGTTAATAAGAGCGAGATTGAGATTGCTCAAACCCACTTGGGCTAGAAATTTGGTATCGCCCGCTCTACATAAGAAATAGGAGCAGGAGTCGGCCATTCGGCCCCTCGAGCCTGCTCCGCCATTCAATAAGATCATGGCTGATCTGATCATGGACTCAGCTCCACTTCCCTGCCCGCTCCCCATAACCTTTTACTCCCTTATGGCTCAAAAATCTGTCTATCTCCCTCTTAAATATATTCAATGACCCAGCTTCCACAACTCTCTGGGGCAGAGAATTCCACAGATTTACAACCCTCTCAGAGAAGAAATTCCTCCTCATCTCAGTTTTAAATGGGCGGCAGCTTATTTTAAGACTATGCCCCTAGTTTTAGTTTCCCGTATGAGTGGGACTATCCTCTCTGCATCCACCTTGTCGAGCCCCCTCATTATCTTATGTTTCGATAAGATCACCTCTCATTCTTCTGTACTCCAATGAGTATCATCATCATAGGCAGCCCCTTGTATTGAGGATGACTTGCTTCCACGCCGAAAAGGGATGAGTTCACAGGTGTTTCAATGAAGGATCTAATATTCCAGATCCCGAACTACATGTTGAAGGGTGGAAGATGCCTGTGCGTGGATTTTTTTAACGTGGGGTGACTGTTGCACACCAGCCACCACACGGGCTTGACAGAGCTAGGTCTTGGTCCAGTGGCAAGGATTAACCAAGACGACTGGAGACCAGCTCTGCTGCACGGACCCAGTGCGCACACATATCGCAGTGTGGGCTGGGCCCGTGTGTATACAATGTGTATAGGCCCAACCTACTCAACCTACCTTCATAAGCAAACCCCCTCAATTCCGATCCCTGTGGCTTTGAGGCTCCAAACCTTCACTGAAGTCCGGGCAGGTGCTGACAGTGCTGCACTCGGGCGGGAGCGGCTTAGCGCCACATTAGCGCCCCTCTCTGGTGCTAACGGCTAGCACTAGCCACCCAAATTTCTGGCCCAATTCTTGGCACAAGGCCCCTGACAACCCAATGGAGAGGGGTCATTCAACCAAGCAGAATGCATTGATTCAAATTCAGGTCATGAGAAATGAAATGGGGCAAACTGCCAAGCCAAGTGTACTATCCATTCCTCGAATTCTTGGGTCACGATGCCATGGTGCCCTGTTCAATAAAGGGAAAACAAATATTTGGTTGGAATATTTGGAAAAAATATATATATCATGGTTTTTGTTTAGCATGTGCGAAAACATTCCCATTGTGCCGCACTCTTTCCCCGATTGGAACAAAGACTCTCCCACTTAATTGTTTAATACCGGGAAGGCAAGCAGCTAAACGATGATTAATTGAGATAAATGTGCTCTCGGTCTCCCACATAGCTCGTCCCTCCCTGCTTGTGCACTTGGGCTGTGATTATTAAGTGGAAACGAGAAGGTCATCGTGAATTAGTACACCGCTGGCCTTATTTATTTTACAATCAAAGCTGTCACTATGGCTTTTTTTGAAGTGTTGCAGGACTAGCTTGTGTTGGTTTCCTCAACTGGAATAGCACAGAGTGGAGCTGAGCACAGAATAGAAACATAGAAACATAGAAAATAGGAGCAGTAGTAGGCCATTCGGCCCCTCGAGTCTGCTCCACCAATCAAGTTAGATCACGGCTGATCTGCACCTCAACTCCACCTACCCGCCTAAACGCCATGTCCCTTGATACTCTTACCGAACAAAAGTTCATCCCTCGCAGTCTTGAAAGCTCCAACTGTCCACCAGTATCCACAGCCTTTTTGGGGCAGAGAGCTCTAGATTGCTACTACCCTTTGTGTGAAAAAATGGTTCCTGATTTCACTGCTAAATGAACACCAACACCTTGACAGCCCGTGCTTGCAAACATCGCACCACCGCACTGTAATAGAAACATAGAAAATAGGTGCAGGAGTAGGCCATTCGGCCCTTCGAGCCTGCACCGCCATTCAATATGATCATGGCTGATCATGCAACTTCAGTACCCCATTCCTGCTTTCTGTCCATACCCCTTGATCCCTTTAGCCGTAAGGCCCACATCTAACTCCCTTTTGAGTATATCTAACGAACTGGCCTCAATAACTTTCTGCGGTAGAGAATTCCACAGGTTCACAATTCTCTGAGTGAAGAAGTTTCTCCTCATCTCGGTCCTAATGTATGCACCTGTGAGGATGCTTTCAGGTTTATAGTTGTAGAATTATTGCGGTGTCCACCGATACGCTCGCAGCCTTCTGCGAGAGGTGGGCGTTGGAGGGACTGGAGTGCATCATCACCCCCGGCAACCAAATTTGAATTTGAATTAAGTTACTGTCAAAAGTTTAAATTGTTTAATGTGTCGGTTTTGGTGCCCCGCCCTCTTTAATCAGGGGGCCCTTGATTTATATTTGATCTGCAGGTGCAATCAAAATAGTTGTAGAGCTGTTCCATTGCGAGTGGCTTAGCCAGCCACGTGATGTTCACAAGACTCAATAAAACCCCGGCCAGTTGGGTCTAGGTAATCCATGATGAGGTATGCAGTCGTGAGGTATGCAGCAAAGAATGACTAAGAAAAGCAATAAAGAAAGGAAAGATAGATTACGAAGGTAGACTTGCGCAAAACATAAAAACGGATAGTAAAAGCTTTTACAGATATATAAAATGGAAAAGAGTGACTAAAGTAAATGTTGGTCCCTTAGAAGATGAAAAGGGGGATTTAATAATGGGAAATGTGGAAATGGCTGAGACCTTAAACAATTATTTTGCTTCGGTCTTCACAGTGGAAGACACAGAAACCACGCCAGAAATTGCTGGTCACGGGAATGTGGGAAGGGAGGACCTTGAGACAATCACTATCACTAGGGGGGTAGTGCTGGACAGGCTAATGGGACTCAAGGTAGACAAGTCCCCTGGTCCTGATGAAATGCATCCCAGGATATTAAAAGAGATGGTGGAAGTTATAGCAGATGCATTCGTTATAATCTACCAAAATTCTCTGGACTCTGGGGAGGTACCAGTGGATTGGAAAGTAGCTAATGTAACGCCTCTGTTTAAAAAAGGGGGCAGACAAAAGGCAGGTAACTATAGGCCGGTTAGTTTAACATCTGTAGTGGGGAAAATGCTTGAAACTATCATTAAGGAAGAAATAGCCGGACATCTAGATAGGAATAGTGCAATCAAGCAGACGCAGCATGGATTCATGAAGGGGAAATCATGTTTAACTAATTTACTGGAATTCTTTGAGGATATAATGAGCATGGTGGATAGAGGTGTACCGATGGATGTGGTGTATTTAGATTTTCAAAAGGCATTCGATAAGGTGCCACACAAAAGGTTACTGCAGAAGATAAAGGTATGTGGAGTCAGTGGAAATTTATTAGCATGGATAGAGAATTGGCTGGCTAACAGAAAGCAGAGAGTCGGGATAAATGGGTCCTTTTCGGGTTGGAAATCGGTGGTTAGTGGTGTGCCACAGGGATCGGTGCTGGGACCACAACTGTTTACAATATACATAGATGACCTGGAAGAGGGGACAGAGTGTAGTGTAACAAAATTTGCAGATGACACAAAGATTAGTGGGAAAGCGGGTTGTGTAGAGGACACAGAGAGGCTGCAAAGAGATTTAGATAGGTTAAGTGAATGGGCTAAGGCTTGGTAGATGGAATACAATGTCGGAAAGTGTGAGGTCATCCACCTTGGGGAAAAAAAACGTAAAAGGGAATATTATTTGAATGGGGATAAATTACAACATGCTGCAGTGCAGAGGGATCTGGGGGTCCTTGTGCATGAATCCCAAAAAGTTAGTTTGCAGGTGCAGCAGGTAATCAGGAAGGTGAATGGAATGTTGGACTTGATTGCAAGAGGGATGGAGTACAAAAGCAGGGAGGTCCTTCTGCAACTGTATAGGGTATTGGTGAGGCCGCACCTGGAGTACTGCGTGCAGTTTTGGTCACCTTACTTAAGGAAGGATATACTAGCTTTGGAGTGGGTACAGAGACGATTCACTAGGCTGATTCCAGAGATGAGGGGGTTACCTTATGATGATAGATTGAGTAGACTGGGTCTTTACTTGTTGGAGTTCAGAAGGATGAGGGGTGATCTTATAGAAACATTTAAAATAATGAAAGGGATAGACAAGATAGAGGCAGAGAGGTTGTTTCCACGGGTCGGGGAGACTAGAACTAGGGGGCATAGCCTCAAAATACGGGGAAGCCAATTTAAAACCGAGTTGAGAAGGAATTTCTTCTCCCAGAGGGTTGTGAATCTGTGGAATTCTCTGCCCAAGGAAGCAGTTGAGGCTAGCTCATTGAATGTATTCAAGTCACAGATAGATAGATTTTTAACCAATAAGGGAATTAAGGGTTACGGGGAGCGGGCGGGTAAGTGGAGCTGAGTCCATGGCCAGATCAGCCATGATCTTGTTGAATGGCGGAGCAGGCTCGAGGGGCTAGATGGACTACTCCTGTTCCTAATTCTTATGTTCTTATGAGCCTAGAGGATGAACCGGTAATGTGTAGTGTCTCAAATCTGGAAGGCCATTTTGTCGCAGAAGCCCTTCAGCGATCTCCCCTCAGCCTTGATGATCGATGGCGAAATGCTTGGAAGAGCTGCGATATACGGAATGGATTCCTTATAGAGGATCCCACAGTACAACCTGAAGGATCAAACCTTCCTCGCAAACAGTGGACAATCCTCAACCGCCTCAGAACCGGTCATGGTCGATGCTGCACCTTCTCCATAGGTGGAAGATTAAAGCCTCCCCATCATGTGACTGTGGAGCTCCTAATCAGACCCTGGAGCACATCATCGAGCACTGCCCTCAGAGGGAATTCACAGGCAGCCTACACGATATCCACGCTGTTACACGGAAGCTTTGGCCTGGATATCTGACTTGGATATTGACATTTGATTTACCTAGCTACTACCAAACAAAAAGAAGACAACTCCGACATTAACCAGTGTCAGACTGTGGCTCAGTGGGTAGCACTCTCTCGCCTCTGCGTCAGAAAGTCGTGGGTTCAAGACCCGCTCCAGAGGCTTGAGCACATAATCTAGGCTGACACTCGGAATGCAGTACTGAGGGAGTGCTGCCCTGTCAGAGGTGCCGTCTTTCGGATGAGACGTTAAACCGAGGCCACGTCTGGTCTCAGGTGGGAGTGAAAGATCCCACAGCACTATTTCGAGGAAGAGCAGGGGAGTTCTCCCCAGTTTCCTGGGCCAATATTTATCCCTCAATCAACATAACAAAAAAAACAGATTATCTGGGTCATTTATCACCTTGCTGTTTGTGGGAGCTTGCTGTGTTCAAGTTGGCTGTCGCTTTTCCCACATTACAACAGTGACTGCACTCCAAAAGTGCTTCATTGGCTGTAAAGCGCTTTGAGGTGCTCGGTGATCATGAAAGGCGCTATATAAATGCAAGTCTTTCTTTCTATGAGCTCTGGCAGGAGTGATTTGTTGCAGAGATGAGATCTATCTGAGGAACAGGGTGGTATGGAAAGGAGACGCCCAATTGCACATAAGAGCTTGTTTCAGAACAAGCTTCCTATCCTTACATGGCTGTAATATTTATACAGCCGCTTGCTTCATTCCTGATTTTTATTTAACTCTAAATTAACTCACTTGTCTTAAGTTGCCCTGAGAAGATGGTGGGCCATCTTCTTGAACCACATTTAGCAATTTGATGCAAACGGAGAGGCTTGCGATGTCACTACAGAGGGCAACTCGGAGTCAACCAGGTTGGAGCTGAGCTGGAGTCACCCATGGGCAAACCAGATAAGGATGGTAAGCTTCCTTCCCTGGAAAGTCATGAGTGAGCCAGTTGGATCTTTATGGCAATCTGACCGCTTCATGGTCAATCTTGAATTGGCAGGACTGATGTCACCCCCACCCCCCCACCATCGCAGAATGGATAACTAGCTGGCTTCAAGACAGGAGGTATTTAATTGGCTGTAAAGCGATGTCCTGAGATTGTAAAAGGCGCTATATAAATGCAAGTCTTTCTTTCTTAAGTCCTATCATCTTAGTGAATCATCAGTGGACTTTCTCAAAGGTCAGTATATGCTTCTCAAGGTGGGACGCCCACAAGTGAATACAATACTCCAAGTGAGGTCTGGACTGTTATGTCTATAGTGTACTTTTGAATGACTCCTCAAGGCAATGTGTTGTACTTGAACTGTAGTGACCTTGGTCCTTTATTCCAAACTCCAGAGTGCCATGCCAGCATGGTGGGCAGCCTTTTATACAGGGTCCTGCCACCAGGGCAGAAAGCCCCCGGTCTCCACCAGTTGCACCCTCTAGTGGTGCCAGCATGTATGTAAATGGTGTGAACCTTATTGATAGTACATCAGGTAACTAAGTCTCCATCTTATACAATCTTACAGTGACTACACATAGAGTATATTTATAGTCAGCATATACAGCATGGACAGTGCTCACTATAACTGCAGTTGTAGTTCCTTGCAACTAAAGAGAGTAGGGGTAAATATGAAATATTACATTTTGGTAATCCCATGTAATGTAATCCCTCCCACCCAGGGATCATTGCTGGGAGCCCAACTTTTTCAATCTATGTATAACGCGCGTGGATTTACATAGGTTATACAGCACAGAAACAGGCCATTGGACTCAACCAGTCCATGCCGGCGTTTATGCTCCACTCAAGCCTCCTCCCGTTTTTCCTCACCTAACTCTATCAGCATAACCCTCTATTCCCTTCTCCCTCATATGTTTATTCAGCCTCCCCTTAAATGCATCGATACTATTCGCCTCAACCACTCCCTGTGGCAGCGAGTTCCACATTCTCACCGCTATCTGCGTAAAGAAGTTTCTTCTGAATTCCCTGTTTGATTTCTTGGTGACTATCTTATATGGGTGGCCTCTAGTTATGATCTTCCCCACAAGTGGAAATAAACACTCTCTCTCTGTCTAACTCTATCAAAATATTAAAGTGACAGAGAGGAGAATCTAAAAATCTGCAGATGATATTAAGCTCGGAGCTTGGGTGAATTGTGAAGAAGAGAAACAGAAAATGAGAAAAGAACATGGGAAGATGACGCAAGTGGGCAGTGTGGTGGCGAATGCAGTTTAACATAACAAAGTGTTGGTACACTTTAGACAAAATGCCAGATGGGAAACACTGGGGAAGGGTAGGTGAAAGAGACACATTGGGGTCTGGGTCCTTAAAACCTTGCTTGCCAGCACAAAAAGTAATCAAGAAGGCGAATGAGGTGCGGAGCTTCATAAAAGAAGTTTACAATTGAGTTGCAAGGAACTATAACTGCAGTTATAGTGAGCACTGTCCAGACCTCACTTGGAGTATTGTATTCACCGTGGGTGTCCCACCTTGGGAAGCAAATTCTGACCTTTGAGGAAGTCCACTGATGATTCACTAAAATGATACCTGAGATGATAACTAAGATGATATCAGTGCTGGGTCCCCAACTATTTGCAATCTATATTAACGACTTGGAAGAGGGGTCTGAGTGTAACGTAGCCAAGTTTGCTGACGATACAAAGATGGGAGGAAGGGCAATGTGTGAGGAGGACATAAAGAGGCTGCAGGAGGCCACAGACAGGCTAAGTGATTCAGAAGAATGAGAGGTGATCTTACAGAAACGTATAAGATTATGAGGGGGATTGACGAGATGGATGCAGAGAGCATGTTTCCACTGATGGGGGAGACTAGAACTAGGGGGCATGATCTTAGAATAAGGGGCCGCCCATTTAGAACTGAGATGAGGAGAAATTTCTTCTCTCAGAGGGTTGTAAATCTGTGGAATTCGCTGCCTCAGAGAGCTGTGGAAGCTGGGTCATTGAATAAATTTAAGACAGAAATAGACAGTTTCTTAAATGATAAGGGGATAAGGGGTTATGGGGAGCGGGCGGGGAAGTGGAGCTGAGTCCATGATCAGATCAGCCATGATCGTATTGAATGGTGGAGCAGGCTCCGTATGGCCTACTCCTGCTCATATTCTTATGAAAGGACTTAAGAAAGAAAGACTTGCATTTATATAGCCCTTTTACAACCTCACTAAGGACATCTCAAATCGCTTTACAGCCAATGAAGTACTTTTGAAGTGTTGTCACTGTTGTAATGTAGGAAACGCAGCAGCCAATCTACGCACATCAAGCTCCCACACACAGCAATGTGATAATGACCAGATAAACTGTTTTTTCTAGTGATGTTGGTTGAGGAATAAATATTGGCACCAGGACACTGGGATAACTTCCACAAAAGGAAAATGCGAGAATATGGGGCCATGGTCTTAATATTAGATCTAAGCCGATTCTAAATGAATACAGGAAATACTCTTTCTACAAAGCATTGTGAGTATATGGAGAGCACTATTGCAGGAGTATTGGATGAAGAGCCAGTTGCGGTATTAAAACAAGGATTGCTGCATACTCGGGGTGTAAGGGATATGGAGACAGGGCAGGAAACTGGGATGAAAGAAATAGAACTGCCCGAGCTAACAATATGGCAGTGCAGTCTGGATGGGCTGATTGGCCAACTCCTCATTATACCTTCAATAAGATTCTTCTTCTGAGGCAGTCCCCCAGAGTTGAGGATGACTTGCTTCCACACTAGAATGAGTTCTAAGGTGACCGATGAGACCAATGCTGGACCTACAGTCTCTGTCACAGGTGGGGTAGACGGTGGTTGGAGGGATGGGTGGGTGGGGGGCTTGGGTTGTCTTACGCTCCTTCCACTGTTTGTGCCTGGCTTCCGCGTGCTCCTGATGCAGAGACTCGAGATGTTCGACGCCTTCTCGGATGCTTCTCCTCCACTTTGAGCGGTCTTGGGCCAGGGATTCCCAAGAGTCGGTGGGGTGTTACATTGTTTCAGGGAGGCTTTGAGGGTGTCCTTGAAGCGTTTTCTTTGACTTCTTGGGGCTCGCTTGCCGTGACGGAGCTCGGAGTAGAGCGCTTGTTTCGGGAGTCTAGTATCAGGCATGTGGACAATGTGGCCCGCCCATCGGAGCTGCTCAAACGAGGTAAATGCCTCGATGCTGGGGATGTTGGCCTGAGTGAGAACACTGACGTTGGTGCACCTATCCTGCCAATGGATTTGCAGGATTTTGCAGAGACAGCATTGGTGGTACTTCTCCAGTGCTTTGAGGTGCCTGCTGTACATAGTCCATGTCTCTGAGGCATATAGGAGGGCGGGAATCACTACTGCTCTGTAGACCATGAGCTCGGTGCCGGGTTTGAGATCCTGGTCTTCAAACACTCTCTTCCTCAGGCGATTGAAGGCTGCGCTGGCGCACATATACAACACACTGCACAGAGACCGAACATGTACAGCATGTAATATATACTCGCAAAATAACATAATATACATCCAGTGCTTAGAATCAAAGGGCTGGATTTCCCGACGCAGTCCGTGCCAGTTAGCGCCCTGGAGGGGCTGCAATGGCGGCGGCGAGCTCTTCCGGGCGGGCGGCTAGCTTCCAGCGTCCAGCCGGGACTTTCGGAGCCGGTTTCGGTGCAGCATTGCCGCCCGGAGGAGGCGAGCCGGAGTACAACGCCCCTGGTTGCGACACCGGATCGATTTTAGGATCCCGCCCGACCTATAACGCTCTGTCGCTGGGACCGCCTGTGAAAGCGGGAGGTCCGAGCTATAGCAGCACCGGTGAGGTAAGTAATGTCCACCTCAGGTCAGTGTGATAGCTTTTTCTTTTCTTTTTTTTTGCGATCTATATAGTGGTGGTATGGGCTATATGTTGGGAGTGTTTTTTGTGAGTTTTTTCCAGATTTATTTTTCTCCCCAGGCCTCTCTTAGAGTGTTATGTATGCATGCTTGTTTTGTTGTATGATGTACTGCAACTCTGAATGTACCTTCACCCTGTACACACCTTACCTGTACACCAGAGACCTAAGGGTCACCTGCACACTGCAGGTAACCCAGTATAAATGGAAGCTCACAGCTTCTCACTCTAGGAACTGCAAACAAAGGACTACAGTCTACACAGCTTAAGAACCATACCTTGCCTCATGGAGTCATTACCAAAGGTGCCTACATACACTACAACTGGCGACGAGGATACGAGGTGACGAACTATGCGCTCAACATGTCGAATCTCAGCAACTTCCAGCAATTCACCGATGGTGAAGATTGGGACGCTTTTGTAGAACGATTGGAACATTTCTTCATAGCCAACGGCCTGGATGGGAACACACTGGCTACACGACCGAACAAACGCAGGGCCATCCTGCCTAGCAGTTGTGGGCCCACCATCCATTGTCTCGTCAGGGACTTACTAGCCCCAGCGAAGACAACAACCAAGAGCTATGAGGAACTTGTAACACTTATACAGGAGCAACTAAAACTGAAAGAAAGCATCCTCACAGCCAGGCACCGGTTCTACACTTACCGGCAACCCGAAGGCCAAGAAATTACAAAGTATGCTGCAGATTTAAGAAGATTGGCTGCACCGTGTGATTTTGGAGACCACCTTAATGAAGCACTAAGGGACATATTTGTCATCGGTGTCGGCCACGAGGGCCTTCTGCACAAGTTGCTCTCTGCCGACATCACGGTCACCCTGCAGAAAGCAATTCAAGTGAGCCAGGCCTACATGGTTTCGGCCGGCGACTCCAGGCGAATACTGACCCAGGACTCCAAACCAGCGAGCGCAGTGCACCGCACCGACACTTCTAAAGGCAGAAATGCTGCCCCGAGTCCCGCAATCCTGAGTCCTCCATATGGGGCAAGCTGGATGGTCCCGTGCTGGCGCTGTGGAGGAAACCACAGGGCCCACCAGCGCCGCTACAAAGACTGCACATGAAAAGGCTGCAAAGAGAAAGGGCACCTTCAAAGAATGTGCAGAAAAAGCTGTACTCACCGTGTCTCTGATGAGTTGGCTGATCACCCGGGGCTCCGACACAGGTGAAGTTGAAGCTGCTCAACCCTTGGAAGAAGAGTATGGAGTTTATACCTGCTCCACCGAAAGTTCTCCGTGGACGATGGAAGTAGACATCGACGGGGTCCCAGTTTCTAAGGAGATCGACACAGGGGCGAGCCAGTCTGTAATGAGCGAAATGACCTTTGAAAAACTTTGGATCAATCCCGCCATTCGACCAAAACTGCATCCTGTCCAAGCGAAGCTGCTCACCCACACCAAAGGTAAAATTCCGCTCGTTGGCAGCGTGGACGTCCAGATCTCCCAGGGCGGCGTGTTGAACAAACTCCCCCTGTGGGTCGTAGCTGGCGACAGTCCCACTCTGCTGGGGAGGAATTGGATGAACCCGGTCCAAATCAGGCGAAGTGACGACGGCCTCCGGGCTCCAGCAATCGACATCGAACATGGATCCATCGCTGCATCCAGAGGTCCCACCGCCCAGCTCGACTGCGCGGTGACGACTCCACAACATCGCGGCGAAATCTCCAGGACTGAAAGCCCAAACTCCACATTCCGGGCCGGGACAGGACTCCAAGGGGTGAATATCATCGAAAGAAGTGGATTCCCGACGCCCATGGCCAAACCTGAGAAAGAAAAGACAACCACATCTTACCTGGAGGAGAGCCAGAAGATGGCGGCCACACCACGAGGAGGAAAATCCTGCAAACAAAATGGCCCTGGCCAGACCACGAGGGGCAGCGTTGGAGGAGCGACACGTGGCACCGAGTGTCCAATCGGATTGGAAGGTTCCCTTAAAGGAGACCGGTAACCAAAAAAATTTTAAGGGACAGTTTCAACTAAATGATGACAAGGACTTTAAAGATAAAAATGCAATAAAAGGGTGCAAGTATGATGTTACCATGAATTGTGACGCTGGTGTAACTAATGTGACAAATGAGATGAATGTTTGTGTAAGTAAGGTTAATAATGCTTGGTATGTTTGATGATTATGACAGAGTGTTTGAAATGTAACCATGTCTGGTGAGACCATGATACAAAAAAGTGATGCAAATGCTGTAATTTATAATGTGGGCTCGACTATGTGTGATCAGAGCCAAGGTGTCATGTATGCAGGTAGGACACTGCTAAAGGACACTGGGTTCTACAGGGACCATGCAACTGCTTGAAGAATCCCCCTGTGGGAGACCCCAGGTCTAGCTGTCTACCTGACCATGTAGCCTGGACCTTTGGAACGAATGTGATGCCCCTGGAAGGGCCCACACACACCCAGTGGGAGCAGACCCACTATAGGGACAGTGGTCAATGGGCAGCGCAGCCACCACCACTGGCAACCTGCCCTGGACCAGCCTTACACCCACTGGCCACCAGGGCCAACACCAGGAGCGAGAGGCCAATACCCTCCAGCTTCCCTGGCAAACCCTGGGATGACCAGACTCTCATCCCAGTTGGAGGGCAAGGAGCCCACCCAGTCCTGTGGCCCTGCCCACCACCACACAATTACTCACATCACAAAGTATGCACCCTACCCACTGCTGCTATAGCTAACCCCCTGAGGGATCCCACAACAGTGACACCCATATGGTCTGTGTGTGAGGGGGTGGGGGGGGGGTGGACGTATGAGACCAGCCTCAAGCACAGGGATCACACCTGTCACCCACACAACACTCACCACAACCTCCAATAACCCACCACTGATCACCTCCCCAGATCATGACAATAAGGATATTAAAAATGTTTAGGGGGGAGTGTTGTTATGTATGCATGTTTGTCTATTGTGTGATGTCTGTAACACTGAATGTACCCTTACACTGTACACACCTTAACTGTACTCCAGAGGGTGCTGCTGCTGGAGACCTAAGAGTTACACTGCAGGTAACCCAGGATAAAAGGGAACTCACAGCTTGGTGTCCTCACTCAAGGAGGTGCAAATACAGGACTACAGTCTACACAGTTTAAGTACCATACCCTGCCTCGTGGAGTCATTACCAAAGGTGCCTACATACGCTACACGCAGCGCTCGGGATTTTCCCATGCCCAGGCGGCCTAGCGCCCTAAGAGAGGTGTGTGACGCCTCCTTTAGTGCCCCACCCCATACTCAGGGCCCAGCTGCCCAATTTTGCTAAGGCCCAATCTTTTTCCAGGCGGTATCAGGATCTCCCCGCTGCCATTAACGGCCCGAAATCCTAAAAGCCGAAAATTCAGTCTTGATGCCATAAATTTTACAATGTAATAAGATTCAATGCTGAATCGTCTCTGTGGGGACCACATGGTGAGGGGAGAACATTCAGGGACCCGAGGTTGCTGCAGTTGGGGGGGGGTGAGGGGGGGGAGGTTACATTCTCAGGTGTTACTCGTGACTGATATTATTTTTGGAAGATTTGAATATTTCGGATGGGGTGTGGAAGATTTTCCATCTCTGAGCTTACACTCCTGTTGAGAATATTCAGCCGCTAACCATACACGTATCATGGGCTTTCGGGGCATGATTCTCCATCCATTGTTAATGGCGGAATTTGGAATTCACTGTTACAATCGCAGTGCTCACAAGTTCAGGTGGAGCACAGTTAGAGAGAGAGAGAGGGAGTATTTGCATTTCTATAGCAACTCTCACAATCTCAGGACATCTACAAGATGCACTGCAGCAACTTGCTACGGCCTCTTTGGTAGCACCTCCCAAACCCGCGACCTCTACCACCTCATCATCATCATCATCATAGGCAGTCTCTCGGAATCGAGGAAGACTTGCTTCCACTCTAAAAATGAGTCCTCAGGTAGCTGAACAGTCCAATACGAGAACCACCGCCTCTGTGGGACAGACAGTCATTGAGGGAAGGGGTGGGTGGGACTGGTTTGCCGCACACTCCTTCCGCTGCCTGCGCTTGGTTTCTGCATGCTCTCGGCGACGAGACTCGAGGTGCTCTTCCTCCACTTAGGGCAGTCTTTGGCCAGGGACTCCCAGGTGTTGATGGGGATGTTGCATTTTATCAAGGAGGCTTTGAGGGTGTCTCTGAAACGTTTTCTCTGCCCACCTGGGGATCGCTTGCCGTGAAGGAGTTCCGAGTCGAGCGCTTGCTTTGGGAGTCTTGTGTCGGGCATGCGAACAATGTGGCCCACCCAACGGAGCTGATCAAGTGTGGTCTGTGCTTCGATGCTGGGCATGTTGGCCTGATCAAGGACGCTAACGTTGGTGCGTCTGTCCTCCCAGGGTATTTGCGGAGACATCGTTCAGCTGCAGCACAGTTAGAGAGACAGAGAGAGAGAGTATTTGCATTTCTATAGCACCTCACACAACCTCAGGACATCTACAAGATGCACTGCAGCAACTCGCCAAGGCTTCTTCGGCAGCACCTCCCAAACCCGCGACCTCTACCGCCTAGAAGGACAAGGGCAACAGGCGCATGGGAACACCATCACCTCCACGTTCCCCTCCGAGTCACACACCATCCTGACTTGGAAATATATCGTCCGTTCCTTCATCGTCGCTGGGTCATAATCCAGGAACTCCCTAACAGCACTGTGGGAGCACCTTCACCACACGGGCTGCAGCGGTTCAAGGCGGCGGCTCCCCACCACCTTCTCAAGGGGCAATTAGGGATGGGCAATAAATGCCGGCCTTGTCAGCGATGCCCACATCCTGAAATGAATTTTTTTTTAAAACATCACTTTACAGCTAAGGAAGGACTTTTGTAATGCAGTCACTGTTGTAATGTAGGAAAAGCGGCAGACCAATTTGTGCACAGGAAGCTCCCACAAACGGGCAATGCAATACATGATACAGGTTGAACCTCCCTTATCCGGAACCCTCGGGACCTGTCCTGTTCCGGATAAGGGATTTTTCTGAACGAGGGGTGGTCACATTAAATTGGCTGGTATTGGGGCTGGCTGGCTTGGGGCTGGAGTGCGGCAGAGAGATCATGGGGTTGGCGGGTGCAGTGGATTGCGGTGTCAAGCCAGCGATTGCGGGAGTCGGCAGTGAATGAACAAATTGAAGGACTTCAATTTGTTCATGTCGGAGTTCTGTGCATGCGCCACCCGGTGGTCGGGAATGGTTCTGGACGAGGGGTGGTTCTGGATAAGGGAGTTCTGGATAAGGGAGGTTCAACCTGTAGTACGTTTTAGTGATGTTGATTGAGTGATACATATTGGCCAAGACACTGGGGAGATCTCCCCTGCTCTTCTTCAAATAGTGTCCAGATTGCAACCTTGGTTTAAGATCTCATCTGGAAGATGGCACCTCAGTTCTGCATAGAAGCATAGAAACATAGAAAATAGGAGCAGTAGTAGGCCATTTGGCCCTTTGAATCTACACCGCCATTCAATATGATCATGGCTGATCCTCTATCTCAACATCATATTCCTGCTTTCTCCCCATACCCCTTGATGCCTTTTGTGTCTAGAAATCTATCTACCTTCCTCTTAAATATATTCAGTGTCCTGGCCTCCACAGCCTTCTGTGGTAGAGAATTCCACAGGTTCACCCCCCTCTGAGTGAAAACATTTCTCCTCATCTCGGTCCTAAATTTCCCACCCAGTATCCTGAGACTGTGACCCCTTGTTCTAGACTTCCCAGCCAGTGGAAACATCCTCCTCGCATCCAGTCTGTCCAACCCAGTCAGAATTTTATACGTTTCAATGAGATCCCCTCTCATTCTTCTAAACTCTAGTGAATACAAGCTCTTCGACCCAATCTCTCCTCATACGACAATCCTGCCATCCCAGGAATCAATCTGGTGAACCTTCGCTGCACTCCCTCTATGGCAAGTATATCCTTTCTTAGGTAAGGAGACCAAAACTACGCACAATACTCCAGGTGCGGTCTCACCAAGGCCCTGTATAACTGTAGTAAGACATCCTTGCTCCTGTACTCAAATCCTCTTGCAATGAATGCCAACATACCATTTGCCTTCCTCACTGGTGTACAAGGACATCCAAGTCCCTCAGTACATCGACACTTCCCAAGCCATCACCATTTAAATAATACTTTGTCCTCATGTTTTTCCTACCAAAGTGGATAACTTCACATTTATCCACGTTATACTGCATCTGCCATGTGTTTGCCCACGCACTCAACCTATCTAAATCGCCTTGCAGTGTCTTTGCATCCTCCTCACAACTCACAATCCCACCTAGTGTTGTGTCGTCAGCAAACTTGGAAATATTACATTTGGTTCCCTCATCCAAATCATTTATATATATTGTGAATAGCTGGGGCCCAAGCACTGATCCCTGTGGTACCCCACTAGTCACTGCCTGCCATCCCGTTTATTCCTACTCTCTGTTTCCTGTCAGTTAACCAATTTTCAATCCATGCCAATACATTACCCCCAATCCTATGTGCTTTAATTTTGCACACTAACTTCTTATGTGGGACTTTATCAAAGGCGTTTTGAAAATCCAAATACACTACATCCACTGGTTCTCCCTTATCTATTCTATCAGTTACATCCTCAAAAAACTGCAGTAAATTTGTTAAACATGATTTTCCTTTCATAGATCCATGTTGACTTTGTTTAATTCCATTGATATTATCTAAGTGTGCCATTATCACGACCTTTATAATGGACTCTAGTATTTTCCCTACTATTGATGTTAGGCTAACCGGTCTGTAGTTCCCTGTATTCGCTCTACCTCCTTTTTTAAATATGGGAGTGTCAACCTAGACAAAGTGCTCAAGTCTCCGGAGTGGGACTTGAATTCATGACCTTTCTGACTCAGAGGCAAGCATGCTGCCGACTGAGCCAAGGCTGACACTTGTCGCATACTGTGTGAAGCACCCTCTATCATCCCTCGTCAACATGCTTTAGCTCCAAACCTCAGAGGAACCTCGTGCTGTGTCACCCTGGCATCGTTCCATTCCCCGCATTTCTCCTGCGGCAAATTCCAACCGAGTGTGGCAGCTTTGGTCCCGGGCCTGATGTGGTGGGATCAATGCCCGCTCCAGTGCACCCTCAAACAAACAGAGTTTAAGATTTGCAGTGGGTTGCATAAGAACATAAGAAATAGGAACAGGAGTAGGTCATTTGGCCCCTCGAGCCTGCTCCGCCATTCAATACTATCATGGCTGATCTGATCATGGACTCAACTCCACTTCCCTGCCCGCCCCCTATAACCCTCTACTCCCTTATGGTTGAAGAACTGATAAATAAACACATATGCACTAGTTAATTTTAGGCTGGGATCCTTCAGTCCCTCAGTTTACATTGGCTCAATTTGAGTTGAGTTTTCTTTGTTCAACTATTTACATCATATAAACAACTGGCATGTCACTATATGGAAAATCATCTTTATCACATTTTTATTTCTTAGATAAATAATCAACAATCTCTTTGCACTAATTGTTCCTTGCTGCCTGAGTCCGCTGGGGATTTATTTTTATGATCAGCTCGGTTCTGTTTGTTGCTCGGGGTTTGTGTGCGGTTGGATTTTTCAGCTCAAAGTCTACAGGCAGCTTTTGGCAACTGACTATGTTCTTATTAAGGGAATTATGTTCTTATTAAGGGTTACGGGGGAGCGGGCGGGTAAGTGGAGCTGAGTCCACGGCCAGATCAGCCATGATCTTGTTGAATGGCGGAGCAGACTCGAGGGGCTAGATGGCCTACTCCTGTTCCTAATTCTTATGTTCTTATGTTCTCAACCTTATCCTCGTTCTGGTGGAGAAATGGGGGGCCCCTGTGGCGACCAGCTCCGTTGGGCGGGCCACATCGTCCGCATGCCTGACACGAGACTCCCAAAACAAGCGCTCTACTCGGAGCTCCAACACGGCAAGCGAGCCCCAGGGTGTCCTTGACGCGTTTTCTTTCCACGGCAGAGGAAACGCGTCAAGGACACTCTCAAAGCCTCCTTGAAAAAGTGTAACTTCCCCACCGGCACCTGGGAATACCTGGCGCAAGACCGTCCAAAGTGGAGGAGGACCATCCGGGAGGGCGCCGAGCACCCCGAATCTCTTCGTGGAAGCCAAGCGTAAACAGCGGAAGGAGCGCACGGCAACCCAAGTGCCCCACCCACCCGTCCCTCCAACCACCGTCTGTCCCACCTGTGACAGGGACTGTAGGTCCCACGTTGGTCTCATCGGTCACCTGGGAACTTATTTCTAGTGTGGTAGCAAGTCATCCTCGACTCCGAGGGACTGCATTAGGGAGAGAGAACCTTGTAGCACAGAAGGAGTCCAAGGAGGGCCCCCCCCCCTCCTTGCTCTCTCCCCACAGCCCTACAAATATCTCCTTTTCAAGTATTTATCCAATTCGCATTTGAAAGTTATTATTGAATCTGCTTCCACCGCCCTTTCAGGCAACGCATTCCAGATCGTAAAAACTCGCTGCGTGAAAATATTTTTCCTCATCTCCCCCTCTGGTTTTTTTGGCCAATTATCTTAAAACTGTGCTCTCCGGTTACCGACCCTACTGCCAGTGGAAACAATTTCACCCTGTGTACTCTGTCAAAAACCTTCACAATTTGTAACACTTCCACTAAAACTCCCCTTGAACTTCCTCTGTTCGAAGGAGAACAATCCCAGCTTCTCTCGTCTCTCCACATAACTGAGGTCCCTTGTATTTAAAATAAACACTGGACAACAGGTCTGTGTTCGAAGACTCGAGCAGGCTTTATTCGCACCGGTGGGGAGGTGACCCGCTATGGGTCTAGCCAGGTCACTGCCCAACGATACGTAGTTTCAAATAACCTTTTATGCACTTAAACCTACATGCTCAACCTCGTGTATGATCCTTTGGCACAATTTGAATAGTTTAAAGCCCACGTGCACAGTGACTGGTTAATTTCCTTCAGCGTCACATAGCGTCACTCGCCTCTGTTTATGCCTAGCTCACATAATGTTAAGGTACCGCCTTCATAACTGAAGGACTGATGTGGCCTCAATCTATTGCCGTTAGCCTGACATTTGCCCTAGCCAGGTGGTATCCTGTTCACAGTTCACTTCTGCCCCATTGTTCCACTTTCCCACCCTCCTCGGCCCCCTTGTGGTTCCATTTCTAAGTCACGCAGCTTTACCTCGGCTAGTTATTGCAAAGTCAACATGCTATTCTCCGCATTAACTCAACTGCCTTTTAAGCGACCTAGAAGCTGACCACTGCAAACATCTTTTAGCTCATTTTGAGTCCCGAGACCCCTTCTTAACCCTTTAATTATAGCAGAGCTTGAAAGCTCCACTTCATCCCTCATCCTCAAGATGCCAAAAGAGTTACTCTTTTAAGCCCATCGTGTCATTTCTATTGTCCAAACCATCCATCATCATCAACGGTCCTTCGTATCGAGGATGACTTACTTCCACATCAAAAAGGGATGAGTTCACAGGTGTTTCAATGAAGAACCTAATATTCCAGATCCCAAACTACATCCTGAAGGGTGGAAGATGCCTGTGCGTGGATTTTTTAACGTCTGGTGGTCGTTGCACACCAGCCACCACACGGGCTTGGCAGAGCTAGATCTTGGTCCAGTGGCAAGGGTTAACCAGGACGACTGGAGACCTGCTCTGCTGCATGGACCTAGTCCGCACACATATCGCAGTGTGGGCTGGCCCATGCTACCCCTAGGTCCTCGCCTCTTCTAGGCCCCGAACTCACGCCTCTCCTGGGCCCCGATCACGTCGCTCCATGATAAATATATATATTTATATAGCGCTTTTAACAACAACTTGTATTTGTATAGCGCCTTTAAAGTAGTAAACCGTCCCAATGCTTTTTATCTTATAACACTCAGTTGCTTCTATATCGGGCCTTTCACCATCCATTCAGTGTGTAGCACACGTGCCTCTGAGTCATAAGGTTGTGGGTTGAAGTCCCACTCCAGGGACTTGAGCACATAAATCTAGTCTGACACTCCCAGTGCAGTGTAGAAGGATATGATTGGGGTCCAGGAGAGGCGAGAGTTCGGGGCCAAGAAGAGGCGAGGGCCCAGGGCAGCACGAGCCAGCCCACACTGCGATATAGAAATATAGAAACATAGAAAATAGGTGCAGGAGTAGGCCATTCGGCCCTTCGAGCCTGCACCACCATTCAATATGATCATGGCTGATCATGCAACTTCAGTACCCCATTCCTGCTTTCTCTCCATACCCCTTGATCCCTTTAGCCGTAAGGGCCATATCTAACTCCCTTTTGAATATATCTAATAAACTGGCCTCAACAACTTTCTGCGGTGGAGAATTCCACAGGTTCACAATTCTCTGAGTAAAGAAGTTTTCCCTTATCTCGGTCCTAAATGGCTTGCCCCTTATCCTTAGACTGTGACACCTGGTTCTGGACTTCCCCAACATCGGGAACATTCTTCCTGCTTCTAACCTGTCAAGTCCTGTCAGAATTTCATATGTTTCTTTGAGATCCCCTCCTCCTTCTAAACTCCAGTGAATACAGGCCCAGTCGATCCAGTCTCTCCTCATATATCAGTCGTGCCATCCCAGGAATCAGTCTGGTGAACCTTCGCTGCACTCCCTCAATAGCAAGAATGTCCTTCCTCAGATTAGGAGACCAAAACTGAACACAATATTCCAGATGAGGCCTCACTAAGGCCCTGTACAACTGCAGTGAGACCTCTCTGCTCCTATACTCAAATCCTCTAGCTATGAAGGCCAACATACCATTTGCCATTTTCAGTGCCTGCTGTACCTGCATGCCCACTTTCAAGGCCTGATGTACCACGACACCCAAGTCTCATTGCACCTTCCCTTTTCCTAATCTGCCGCCATTCAGATAATATGCTGCCTTCGTGTTTTTAGCACCAAAGTGGATAACCTCACATTTATCCACATTATACTGCATTTGCCACATGTTTGCCCACTCACCTAACCTGTCCAAGCCACCCTGCAGCCTCTTAGCATCCTCCTCACAGCTCACACCGCCACCCAGCTTAGTGTCATCTGCAAACTTGGAGATATTACACTCAATTCTCTCAACCAAATCATTAATGTGTATTGTAAATAGCTGGGGTCCCAGCACTGAGCCCTGCGGCACCTCACTAATCACTGCCAGCCATTCTGAAAAGGACCCGTTTATCCCGACTCTCTGCTTCCTGTCTGCCAACCAGTTCTCTATCCACATCAGTACATTACCCCCAATACTATGTGCTTTAATTTTGCACACCAATCTCTTGTATGGGACCTTGTTAAAAACCTTTTGAAAGTCCAAATACACCACATCCACTGGTTCTCCCTTGTCCACTCTACTAGTTACATCCTCAAAAAATTCTAGAAGATTTGTCAAGCAGGATTTCCCTTTCATAAATCCATGCTGACTTGGACCGATCCCGTCACTGTTTTCCAAATGTGCTGCTATTTCATCTTTAATAATTGATTCCAACATTTTCCCCACTACTGATGTCAGGCTAACCGGTCTATAATTACCCATTTTCTCTCTTCCTCCTTTCTTAAAAAGTGGTGTTACATTAGCTACCCTCCAGTCCATAGGAACTGATCCAGAGTCGATACACTTTTGGAAAATGACCACCAATGCATCCACTATTTCTAGGGCTACTTCCTTAAGTACTCTGGAATGCAGACTATCAGGCTTCGGGGATTTATCAGCCTTCAATCCCATCAATTTCCCGAACATAATTTCCCGCCTAATAAGGATTTCCTTCAGTTCCTCCTTCCCAAGAGACCCTCGGTCCCCTAGTATTTCCAGAAGGTTATTCATGTCTTCCTTCGTGAAGACCGAGCCAAAGTATTTGTTTAACTGGTCTGCCATTTCTTTGTTCCCCATTATAAATTCACCTGAATCCGACTGCAAGGAACCTACGTTTGTTTTCACTAATCTTTTCCTTTTCACATATCTATAGAAGCTTTTGCAGTCAGTTTTAATGTTGCCAGCAAGCTTCCTCTCATACTCTATTTTTCCCCTCCTAATTAAGCCCTTTGTCCTCCTCTGCTGTATTACTAAATTCTCCCACTCCTCAGGTTTGCTGCTTTTTCTGGCCAATTTAAATGTCTCTTCCTTGGATTTAACACTATCCTTAATTTCCCTTGTTAGCCATGGTTGAGCCACCTTCCCCGTTTTATTTGTACTCCAGACAGGGATGTACAATTGTTGAAGTTCATGCATGTGATCTTTAAATGTTTGCCATTGCCTATCCACCGTCAACCCTTTTAGTATCACTCGCCAGCCTATTCTAGCCAATTCACGTCTCATACCATCGAAGTTACCTTTCCTTAAGTTCAGGACCCTAGTCTCTGAATTAACTGTGTCACTCTCCATCTTAATAAAGAATTCTACCATATTATGGTCACTCTTCCCCAAGGGGCCTCGCACAACAAATTGTTTATTAGTCCTTTCTCATTACACATCACCCAGTCTAGGATGGCCAGCCCTCTAGTTGCTTCCTTGACATATTGGTCGAGGAAACCATAGAAACATAGAAACATAGAAAATAGGTGCAGGAGTAGGCCATTCGGCCCTTCTAGCCTGCACCGCCATTCAATGAGTTCATGGCTGAACATTCAACTTCAGTACCCCATTCCTGCTTTCTCGCCATACCCCTTGATCCCCCTAGTAGTAAGGACCTCATCTAACTCCTTTTTGAATATATTTAGTGAATTGGCCTCAACATCTTTCTGTGGTAGAGAATTCCACAGGTTCACCACTCTCTGGGTGAAGAAGTTCCTCCGCATCTCGGTCCTAAATGTCTTACCCCTTATCCTTAGACTGTGACCTCTGGTTCTGGACTTCCCCAACATTGGGCACATTCTTCCTGCATCTAACCTGTCTAACCCCGTCAGAATTTTAAACGTTTCTATGAGGTCCCCTCTCATTCTTCTGAACTCCAGTGAATACAAGCCCAGTTGATCCAGTCTTTCTTGATAGGTCAGTCCCGCCATCCCGGGAATAAGTCTGGTGAACCTTCGCTGCACTCCCTCAATAGCAAGAATGTCCTTCCTCAGGTTAGGAGACCAAAACTGTACACAATACTCCAGGTGTGGCCTCACCAATGCCCTGTACAACTGTAGCAACACCTCCCTGCCCCTGTACTCAAATCCCCTTGCTATGAAGGCCAACATGCCATTTGCTTTCTTAACTGCCTGCTGCACCTGCATGCCAACCTTCAATGACTGATGTACCATGACACCCAGGTCTCTTTGCACCTCCCCTTTTCCTAATCTGTCACCATTCAGATAATAGTCTGTCTCTCTGTTTTTACCACCAAAGTGGATAACCTCACATTTATCCACATTATACTTCATCTGCCATGCATTTGCCCACTCACCTAACCTATCCAAGTCACTCTGCAGCCTCACAGCATCCTCCTCGCAGCTCACACTGCCACCCAACTTAGTGTCATCCGCAAATTTGGAGATACTACATTTAATCCCCTCATCTAAATCATTAATGTACAGTGTAAACAGCTGGGGCCCCAGCACAGAACCTTGCGGTACCCCATTAGTCACTGCCTGCCATTCTGAAAAGTACCCATTTACTCCTACTCTTTGCTTCCTGTCTGACAACCAGTTCTCAATCCATGTCAGTACACTACCCCCAATCCCATGTGCTCTAACTTTGCACATCAATCTCTTGTGTGGGACCTTGTCGAACACCTTCTGAAAGTCCAAATATACCACATCAACTGGTTCTCCCTTATCCACTCTACTGGAAACATCCTCAAAAAAGTCCAGAAGATTTGTCAAGCATGATTTCCATTTCACAAATCCATGCTGACTTGGACCTATCATGTCACCTCTTTCCAAATGCACTGCTATGACATCCTTAATAATTGATTCCACCATTTTACCCACTACCGATGTCAGGCTGACCGGTCTATAATTCCCTGTTTTCTGTCTCCCTCCTTTTTTAAAAAGTGGGGTTACATTGGCTACCCTCCACTCCATAGGAACTGATCCAGAGTCAATGGAATGTTGGAAAATGACTGTCAACGCATCCACTATTTCCAAGGCCACCTCCTTAAGTACTCTGGGATGCAGTCCATCAGGCCCTGGGGATTTATCGGCCTTCAATCCCATCAATTTCCCCAACACAATTTCCCGGCTAATAAGGATTTCCCTCAGTTCCTCCTCCTTACTAGACCCCCCGACCCCTTTTATAACCGGAAGGTTGTTCGTGTCCTCCTTCGTGAATATTGAACCAAAGTACTTGTTCAATTGGTCCGCCATTTCTTTGTTCCCCGTTATGACTTCCCCTGATTCTGACTGCAGGGGACCTACGTTTGTCTTTACTAACCTTTTTCTCTTTACATATCTATAGAAACTTTTGCAATCCGTCTTAATGTTCCCTGCAAGCTTCTTCTCATACTCCATTTTCCCTGCCCTAATCAAACCCTTTGTCCTCCTCTGCTGAGTTCTAAATTTCTCCCAGTCCCCAGGTTCGCTGCTATTTCTGGCCAATTTGTATGCCACTTCCTTGGCTTTAATACTATCCCTGATTTCCCTTGATAGCCACGGTTGAGCCACCTTCCCTTTTTTATTTTTATGCCAGAAAGGAATGTACAATTGTTGTAGTTCGTCCATGCGGTCTCTAAATGTCTGCCATTGCCCATCCACAGTCAACCCCTTAAGTATCATTCGCCAATCCATCCCAGCCAATTCACGCCTCATACCTTCAAAGTTACCCTTCTTTAAGTTCTGGACCATGGTCTCTGAATTAACTGTTTCATTCTCCATCCCAATGCAGAATTCCACCATATTATGGTCACTCTTCCCCAAGGGGCCTCGCACAACGAGATTGTTAATTAATCCTCTCTCATTACATAACACCCAGTCTAAGATGGCCTCCCCCCTAGTTGGTTCCTCGACATATTGGTCTAAAAAACCATCCCTTATGCACTCCAGAAAATCCTCCTCCACCGTATTTCTTCCAGTTTGGTTAGCCCAATCTATGTGCATATTAAAGTCACCCATTATAACTGCTGCACCTTTATTGCACGCACCCCTAATTTCATGTTTGATGCCCTCCCCAACATCACTACTACTGTTTGGAGGTCTGTACACAACTCCCACTAACGTTTTTTGCCCTTTGGTGTTCTGCAGCTCTACCCATATAGATTCCACATCATCCAAGCTAATGTCCTTCCTAACTATTGCCTTAATCTCCTCCTTAACCAGCAATGCTACCCCACCTCCTTTTCCTTTTATTCTATCCTTCCTGAATGTTGAATACCCCTGGATGTTGAGTTCCCAGCCCTGATCATCCTGGAGCCACGTCTCCGTAATCCCAATCACATCATATTTGTTAACATCTATTTGCACAGTTAATTCATCCACCTTATTGTGGATACTCCTTGCATTAAGACATAAAGCCATCAGGCTTGTTTTTTTAACACCCTCTGTCCTTTTAGAATTTTGCTGTACAATCGCCCTTTTTGTTCTTTTCCTTGGGTTTCTCTGCCCTCCACTTTTCCTCAACTCCTTTCTGTCTTTTGTTTTTGCCTCCTTTTTGTTTCCCTCTATCTCCCTGCATTGGTTCCCATCCCCCTGCCATATTAGTTTAACTCCTCCCCAACAGCACTAGCAAACACTCCCCTGAGGACATTGGTTCCGATTCTGCCCAGGTGCAGACCGTCCGGATTGTACTGGTCCCACCTCCCCCAGAACCGGTTCCAATGCCCCAGGAATTTGAATCCCTCCCTGCTGCACCATTGCTCAAGCCACGTATTCATCTGAGCTATCCTGCGATTCCTACTCTGACTAGCACGTGGCACTGGTAGCAATCCCGAGATTACTACTTTTGAGGTCCTACTTTTTAATTTAACTCCTAGCTCCTTAAATTCATTTCGTAGGAACTCATCCCTTTTTTTACCTATGTCATTGGTACCAACGTGCACCACGACAACTGGCTGTTCTCCCTCCCTTTTTAGAATGTCCTGCACCCGCTCCGAGACATCCTTGACCCTTGCATCCCTAATACACTCCAGGAAATCCTCCTCCACCGCATTTAGCTCCATCAATATGTAGATTAAAGTCGCCCATGATAACTGCTGTACCTTTATCACACACATCCCTAATTTCTTGTTTGATGCTGTCTCCAACCTCACTACTACTGTTTGGTGGTCTGTACACAACTCTTACTAACGTTTTCTGCCCTTTGGTATTCTGTAGCTCCACCCATACCGATTCCACATCATCCAAGCTAATGTCCTTCCTTACTATTGCATTAAATTCCTCTTTAACCAGCAACACCACCCCACCTCCTTTTCCTTTCTGTCTGTCCTTCCGAAATGTTGAATACCCCTGTATGTTGAGTTCCCAGCCTTGGTCACCCTGGAGCCATGTCTCCGTGATGCCAATTACATCATATCCGTTAACTGCTATCTGTGCAGTTAATTCGTCCACCTTATTCTGAATACACCTCGCATTGAGGCACAGAGCCTTCAGGCTTGTCTTATTAACACCCTTAGCCCCTTTAGAATTTTGCTATAATGTGGCCCTTTTTGCTTTTTGCCTTGGGTTTCTAACCCTCTACTTTCACTTTTCTTCTTTCTATCTTTTGCTTCTGCCCCCATTCTACTTCCCTCTGTCTCCCTGTACAGGTTCCCAATCCCCTGCCCTATTAGTTTAACCCCTCCCCAACAGCACTAGCAAACACTCCCCCATGACATTGGTTCTGGTCCTGCCCAAATGCAGACCATCCAGTTTGTACTGGTCCCACCTCACCCAGAACTAGTTCCAATGTCCCAGGAATTTGAATCCCTCCCTTTTGCACCACTCCTCAAGCCATGTATTCATCTGAGCTATCCTGCGATTCCTACTCTGACTAGCACATGGCACTGGTAGCCATCCTGAGATTACTACTTTTGAGGTCCTACTTTTGAATTTAGCTCCTAGCTCCCTAAATTTATCTTGTAGGAGCTCATCCCATTTTTTTACCTATATCGTTGGTACCTATATGCACCACGACAACTGGCTGTTCTCCCTCCCTCTTCAAAATGTCCTGCACCCGCTCCGAGACATTCTTGACCCTTGCACCAGAGAGGCAACATACCATCCTGTTGTCTCGGTTGCGGCCACAGAAACGTCTGTCTGTTCCCCTTACAATTGAATCCCCTATCACTATATTTCTCCCACTCTTTTTCCTGCCCTCCTGTGCAGCAGAGCCAGCCACGGTGCCTTGAACTTGGCTGCTGCTGCCCTCCCCTGATGAGTCATCCCCTCAACAGTACCCAAATGGTGTATCAGTTTTGCAGGGGGATGACCGCAGTGGACCTCCTATGTCTGCGCACTAGGTCTGTGCAGCAGAGCTGGTCTCCAGTCATCTTGGGTAATTCTTGCCACTGGACCAAGACCTAACTCTGTCAAGCCCGTGTAGTGACTGGTGTGCAACGGCCACCACACGTTAAAAAAATCCACGCACAGGCATCTTCCACCCTTCAACATGTAGTTCGGGTCCTGGAATATTAGGTCCTTCATTGAAACACCTCTGAACTCATCCCTTTTCGGTGTGAAAGCAAGTCATCCTCGTTTCGAGGGACTGCCTATGATGATGAGTGCTGAGGGAGTGCTGTATTGTCAGAGGTGTCGGATGAGACGTTAAAGCGAGGTCCTGTCTTCTTTTAAATAGTGCACATTCTTCGGTTAAATAGAGCACATTCTTCGGTTAAATAGAGCACATTCTTCGGATTGACACTCCAATTGCACTGCGCGATCACACAGCGGACTAGCTGACCATCGCAGCCGACTCACCGGCTTTCGAACGGAAACACCGTGCGTAGAAATTTAAATGGACCCCGAATCCCGTTAAAGGGGACGCACATCCACCCAAAAATAGAGGGAATAGTGATGACGTGGCACCAGCAATTGTATGCGCCCTGACATGGTGCAACAGCAGTGACCATTTATTTATTGTTTCCACTTGTAGGGGAGACCAAAACTAAGGGGCCACAAATTGAATTCACGTAAGAACATAAGAAATTGGAGCAGGAGTCGGCCATTTGGCCCCTCGAGCCTGCTCCGCCATTTAATACTGTCATGTATCTCACACTACTGTACATAACTGTATCTTACCATGCTATACATGACTGTAACTAGAGATGACCTGTAACCACTAGCTTACCTTACCACCAGGGGTGCACTTGCAGGAGACACTGGCATCACGTGCAATGATCCCATTACGCTGCCCGATCACGCAGCGGTCTGGAGCTCCCACGCGCCAGCTTCTAAACGGAAACAGCGCGCATGTGCACCGGAAATTATATGCGCCCTGACATGGTGCATCAACAGTGACCGTGTATTTATTGTTTCCACTTGTAGGGGAGACCAAAACTAAGGGTCATAAATTTAATTCACTAATGGGATATGGTGTCGCTGGCAAGGCCAGCATTTATTGCCCTTTCCTAATTGCCCTTGAGAAGGTGGTGAGCCGCCATTTCAGAGGCCAGTTAAGTATCAACTGCATTGCTGTGGATCTGGAGTACATAGAGACCAGACCGGGTAAGGACGGCAGATTTCCGTCGGCGGTGCTGTCTTTCGGATGAGGCGTTAAACTGTCTGCTCTCTCAGGGTGGACGTAAAAGATCTCATGGCACTATTCCGAAGAAGAGCAGGGGACTTATCTCCGGTGTCCTGGGGCCAATACGTATCCCTCAGTCAACGTCACTAAAAAAAAAAGATGATCTGGTCATTATCACATTGCTGATGGTGGGAGCTTTCTGTGCGCAAATTGGCTGCCACCTGTCCCTACATTACAACAGTGACTACGCTTCGAAAAAGACTTCATTGGCGGTAAAGCACTTTAGGACCTGCTGAAGTTGTGGAAGTTGCAGTGGAAATGCTCGATCTCTCTTTCTTTTCAACTGGGGTTAGGCAATAAATACTGACTGTGCCAGCAATGGCCACATTCTGAGATTGAATTAATAAAAAACCCTCTGGATGTTTGAGTGACAGGGAGAGGCACAATATCAACGCATGTCTTTATTTTAAAAAAGAGCACATTCTTCGGTTAAAGGTTTACAAGCGGATTGACGCCCCAGCTTCAGGCTGCGTGGCATCACGTGCAATGATCCCATTGCACTGCGCGATCACACAGCGGACTGGCTGACCATCGCAGCCGGCTCACCGGCTTTCGAACGGAAACACCGTGCGTGGAAATTTAAATGGACCCCGAATCCCGTTAAAGGGGATGCACATCCCCCCAAAAATAGAGGGAATAGTGATGACGTGGCACCAGCAATTGTATGCGCCCTGACATGGTGCAACAGCAGTGACCATTTATTTATTGTTTCCACTTGTAGGGGAGACCAAAACTAAGGGGCCACAAATTGAATTCACGTAAGAACATAAGAAATTGAAGCAGGAGTCGGCCATTTGGCCCCTCGAGCCTGCTCCACCATTTAATACTGTCATAACTGTACCTTACCATGCTATGCATGACTGTAACTAGAGATGACCTGTAACCACTAGCTTACCTTACCACCAGGGGTGCACTTGCAGGAGACACTGGATACCTGTCCCAGACAGGTATATAAGGACAGGTCTCAGGCAAGTGTGGCATTCGAGAGCTGTGTAATAAAGGTGCAGGTCCTGAGTGACCTTGACTTCAGCATGTGCCTCGTGTGAATCTGTACTGCAGGGACAGGACTTTACAGTGGCAACAAGTTACGGGATTACAGAATCCACAGAATGGCGATCAACGGCTCAGATGAAAAATACAATGCTGGAGATAATTGGGAGGACTTTATAGAAAGGCTCCAGCAAAGCTTTGTAACCAAAGACTGGTTAGGCGACGATAAGGCAGACAAGAGAAGAGCCCATCTCTTGACCAGCTGTGGCTCGAAAACATACGCTTTAATGAAGGACCTGCTGGTACCCGAGAAACCAGTAAGCAAGTCATTTGAGGAGTTGAGCACACTGGTAAGAGACCACCTGAAGCCAGCGAGCAGCCTACACATGGCCAGACACAGGTTCTGCAACTACAGACGCTGTGTGGGCCAGAGCATACCCGACTTCGTGGCGGAACTTCGGAGGTTGACTAGCTTATGTGAGTTCTCCGATGAACTAAGGAGAGAAGTACTGAGAGACTTTTTTATTGAGGGAATAGGCCACGCAGGCGTATTCTGAAAGCTCATAGAGACCAAGAACTTGACCCTAGAGGCAGCAGCACTGGTTGCACAGACATTCTTGGCAGGAGAAGAAGAAACGAGGTTGATCTACACTGCGGGTATGACAACTAACGAAACATCGGAACAAGGGGTTCGCAGCGTGAAACAAGCCGCTACCCCCACACACAGACAAAGGCAGGAGAGCAGGCCCTCAACAGCAGGCAGTGGCACCAGAAGCCATCAAGGGCCACATGAATGGCTGTTCACACCTCATCAACCCACAATGCGAGCAATCAACTACAAACTGAGAGAAGCTCAAGCGAGATCAGCCAGACACAGCTCATCATTTGAAAACAATGGAAGTGGTTTGTGCTGGAGATGTGGGGGAAGGCACTCATCAAGGGGGTGTTGATTTCAGCATGCTGTTTGCAGAAATTGCGACTATACAGGGCATCTGGCCCGCATGTGCAGAAAAATGGCAACTTGGCTGGTATACGAATCGGAAGGGTCGGAAAGCAGACCAGAAAACGGTGGGGACAGTACCCGGGACACCGAGGTACAGCAGGTCAACACGATCAATGGCCACTGCTCTTACAACAAGACGCCTCCAATAATGATGAGGGTCCTACTCAATGGGATACTCATCAACATGGAGCTGGATATGGGAGCGAGTCAATCTCTCATGAGCGCGCAACAATTTGAACAGCTGTGGCGCACAAAAGAGACAGACCAAAGCTCACAAGGGTCGACACCAAACTAAGGACCTATACCAAAGAAATCGTCCCAGTCCTTGGCAGCGCCATGCTCTCAGTCACACACAAAGGGACAGTGAATCGACTTCCCCTGTGGATTGTCCCCGGAGATCTCCCAGCACTGCTGGGGAGAAGCTGGTTGGCAAAACTAAACTGGAAATGGGATGATGTTCACGCCATGTCGTCAGAGGAACGGACCTCCTGCTCAACAGTTCTAAGTCGATTTGAACATCTCTTTCAGCCAGGTGTGGGCACCTTCAAAGGGGCTAAAGTCAAAATCTACATCACACAGGATGCTAGACCGATCCATCGCAAGGCTAGAGCTGTACCCTATGTGATGAGGGAAAAGATTGAACATGAACTGGACAGGCTTCTGCGGGAAGGCATTATCTCACCCGTGGAATTTAGCGACTGGGCAATTTCCATCGTCCCAGTCATGAAGCCTGATGGATCCGTACGAATCTGTGGGGACTACAAATCTACCATAAACAGAGTCTCCCTACAGGACCAGTACCCGCTGCCCAGAGTGGAGGACTTATTTGCCACATTGGCTGTAGGAAAACTCAAAACTAGACCTCACATCTGCGTATATGACGCAGGAATTGACCGACGAGTCGAAGCTACTCACCACCATCAACACACACCCTTTTCATGTACAATCGATGCCCATTCGGCATCAGGTCGACAGCTGCTATATTCCAGCGCAACATGGAGAGTCTGCTCAAGTCCATCCCGGGGACGGTTGTATTTCAAGGCAACATACTTATCACAGGCAGGGACACCGACTCCCATCTCCGTAATTTGGAGGAAGTACTAAAGCGGTTGGATCGGGTAGGCCTACGCGTTAAGAAATCCAAGTGACTGTTTCTCGCGCCCGAGGTTGAATTTTTGGGCAGAAGGATTTCCGCTGATGGAATCCGCCCAACAGAGTCCAAAACAGAAGCAATTCGCCTGGCACCCAGGCCCCGGAATGTCTCAGAACTGCGCGCCTTTCTCGGGCTACTCAATTACTTTGGGAACTTTATGCAGAACTTGAGCACGCTGCTGGAGCCTCTCCACGTGCCACTCAGAAAGGGGTGCGATTGGTTTTGGGGGGACGCCCAGGAACGCGCCTTCAATAAGGCACGCAACCTTCTGTGTTCCAACAGTGTTTTGGCTTTCTTTGATCCAGGCAAAAAGCTAGTTATGGCATGTGATGCATTTGCGTACGGGGTCAGGTGCGTTTTACAACATGTCAATGGTGCGGGTAAATTACAACCCATAGCTTATGCCTCCAGGTCACTTTCGCGGGCGGAGCGTGGGTATGGAATGGTAGAGAAGGAGGCGCTCGCGTGCGTGTACGGTGTGAAAAGATGCACCAACACCTTTTCGGGGCCAAGTTTGTGTTAAACCACAAGCCCCTCATGTCCCTACTATCCGAGAGCAAGGCAATAAACGCCAATGCCTCGGCGTGCATTCAACGGTGGGCACTCATGCTGGCCTCTTACGATTACACTATAAGGCACAGACCAGGCACAGACAACTGTGCCGACGCGCTAGACAGGCTACCCCTGGCGACCACGGAGGGGTCTGACGAACAGGACTGTGAGATAGACAGGTTCGCCCATGACGGCTCGCCAAATCAGAGCCTGGACGACCAGCGACCCCACGTTATCCCTAGTAAAAAGATGTGTCTTAACTGGTGACTGGGCAGAGGCTCGCGATGCCTGCCCCGAGGAGATCAAACCTTTCCATAGGTGCATACATGAGCTGTCACTACAAGCAGACTGCCTGATGTGGGGCAACCGAGTAGTTATGCCTCTGCGAGGCAGAGAGGCGTTTGTCCGGGAGCTCCACCGCGAGCACCTGGAGATCGTTCTCATGAAGGCCATAGCCAGATCCCACGTCTGGTGGCCTAGCATTGATGAAGACTTGGAGTTCTGCGTCCAACGGTGCACCATTTGTGCCCAACTCAGTAATGCCCCCAGGGAGGCCCCCCTGAGCCCCTGGCCTGGCCCACCAAACCGTGGTCGCGGGTGCACGTAGACTATGCGGGCCCATTCATGGGCAAAATGTTCCTCGTAGTTGTAGATGCATTTTCAAAGTGGATCGAATGCACCATTTTAAACTCGAGCACCACCTCCACCACTGTGGAGAGCCTTGGAACCATGTTCGCAACGCACGGCATTCCTGATATATTGGTCAGTGATAATGGTCCGTGCTTCACCAGCACAGAATTCCATGATTTTATGAGTGACCACGGCATAAATCACGTTAAGACGGCACCATTCAAGCTGGCCTCCAACGGCCAGGTGGAGCAAGCAGTGCAGATCATTAAACAAGGCATGCTCAAAATCCAAGGTCACACGCTGCAGGGCTGCCTGTCGCGACTGCTGCTAGCATACAGATCTCGTCCACATTCATTGACTGGAGTTCCCCCCGGGCAACTATTGATGAAACGGACCTTAAAGGCAAAGCTCTCATTAATCCTCCCAGACATGCATGAAATCGTTGAGGCAAAGCGCCGTAAGTTAACTGAGTACCATGACCAAAATTCAAGGGGGAGGTGGAATAAGATAGGGGACAAAGTGTTTGTGCTAAACTATGGCAGGGGTCCCAAATGGCTTGCAAGGACAGTAACAGGCAAGGAAGGAAACAGGCTACTGGTGGTACAAATGGACAATGGCCAAACCTGCCGGAGGCATGTAGACCAAGTCAAAAGTAGATTTACCAACAACACTGCTAAACCAGAAGCAGACTACAATGTGGAACTCGCACCACACCTGGTGGACAGACAGAAGGAACAACCTGAGGAAAGAGCAATCCCAACAGACACCAACAATCACACTGAACGAAACAGACAGCCCAGGCGAGATACCAGCAATCACACCGAAAGAAAAACAGGCACCAAGGCAAACAACTGAACCACAACTAAGATGCTCCACGCGAGAGCGTAGACCACTTGAGAGACTGAACCTATAAAGACAGTAAGACCTTGGGGGAGGGTGATGTCATATATCTCACACTACTGTACATAACTGTATCTTACCATGCTATATATGACTGTAACTAGAGATGACCTGTAACCACAAGCTTACCTTACCACCAGGGGTGCACTTGCAGGAGACACTGGATACCTGTCCCAGACAGGTATATAAGGACAGGTTTCAGGCAAGTGTGGCATTCGAGAGCTGTGTAATAAAGGTGCAGCTCCTGAATGTCTTTGACTTCAGCATGTGCCTCGTGTGAGTCTGTACTGCAGGGACAAGACTTTACAAATACAATCATGGCTGATCCGATCATGCACTCAGCTCCACTTCCCTGCCCGCTCCCTATAACCCTTTATTCCCTTATCACTCAAAAATCTGTCTATCTCCACCTTAAATGTATTCAATGTCCCGGCTTCCACAGCTCTCTGAGGCAGAGAATTCCACAGATTTACAACCCTCTGAGAGAAGAAATTTCTCCTCAACTCAGTTTTAAATGGGAGGCTCCCTATTCTAAGATTATGCCCCCTAGTCCGAGTCTCCCTTATCAGTGGAAACATCCTCTCTTCACCCACCTTGTCGAGCCCCCTCATAATCTTGCACGTTTCGATAAGATCACCTCTCATTCTTCTGAATTCCAATGAGGCCCAACCTTCTCAACCTTTCCTCATCTCCAGAATCAACCTAGTGAACCTTCTCTGATCTGCCTCCAAAGCAAGTATATCCTTTCATAAATATGGAAACCAAAACTGCACGCAGTATTCCAGGTGTGGCCTCACCAATACCCTGTACAGTTATAGCAGGACTTCCCTGCTTTTTTGATGTGGGCATTGCTGGCAATGCCAGCATTTATTGCCCATCCCTAATTGCCCTCGAGAAGGTGGTGGTGAGTCACCAGTTAAGAGGGCTGTTAAGAGTCAACCACATTGCTGTGGGTCTGGAGTCACATATCGGCTAGTCAGGGTAAAGACGGCAGATTTCATTCCCTAAAGGACATTAGTGAACCAGATCGGTTTTTATGACAATCCGGTGGTTTCATGGTCACCATTACTGATACTAACTTTTGAATTCCAGATCTTTTAATTAACTGAATTTAAATTCCCCAGCTGCCGTGGTGGGATTTGAACTTGTGACTCCAGATCATTAGTCCAGGCCTCTGGATTACTGATCCCATATCATAACCACTATGCTACCGTACCCATGATAAGACAGTCACTAATAAATCCAATAAGGAATTGGTGGTAAAAACATGAAGACAGAATATTATCTGAATGGTGGCAGATTAGGAAAAGGGGAGGTGCAACGAGACCTGGGTGTCATGGTACATCAGTCATTGAAAGTTGGCATGCAGGTACAGCAGGCGGTGAAGAAGACAAATGGCATGTTGGCCTTCATAACTAGAGGATTTGAGTATAGGAGCAGGGAGGTCTTACTGCAGTTGTAAAGGGCCTTGGTGAGGCCACACCTGGAATATTGTGTTCAGTTTTGGTCTCCTAATCTGAGGAAGGATATTCTTGCTATTGAGGGAGTGCAGCGAAGGTTCACCAGATTGATTCCCAGGATGGCAGGACTGACATATGAGGAGAGACTGGATCAACTGGGCTTGTATCCACTGGAGTTTAGAAGAATGAGAGGAGATCTCATAGAAACATATAAAATTCTGACAGGATTGGACAGGTTAGAGGCAGGAAGAATGTTCCCGTTGCTGTGGAGTTCCAGAACCAGGGGTCACAGTCTAAGAATAAGGGGTAAGCCATTTAGGACCGAGATGAAGAGAAACTTCTTCACTCAGAGAGTGGTTAACCTGTGGAATTCTCTACCGCAGAAAGTTGTTGAGGCCAGTTTGTTAGATATATTCAAAAGGGAGTTAGATATGGCCCTTATGCCCAAAAGGATCAAGGGGTATGGAGAGAAAGCAGGAAAGGGGTACTGAGGTTGAATGATCAGCCATGATCTTATTGAATGGCGGTGCAGGCTCGAAGGGCCGAATGGCCTACTCCTGCACCTAATTTCTATGTTTCTATGTTTCTAGGAGAAACCTCTTCACCCAGAGAGTGGTGAGAATGTGGAGGCGAATAGTATAGCAAGCTGGATGAACACATGAGGGAGAAGGGAATAGAAGGATATGCTGATAGGGTGAGATGAAGTAAGGTGGGAGGAGGCTCATAGAAACATAGAAATTTACAGCACGGAAGGAGGCCATTTCGGCCCATCGTGTCCATGTCGGCTGACATAAGAACATAAGAATTAGGAACAGGAGTAGGCCATCTAGCCCCTCAAGCCTGCTCCGCCATTCAAAAAGACCTTGGCTGATCTGGCCGTGGACTCAGCTCCACTTACCCGCCTGCTCCCCATAACCCTTAATTCCCTTATTGATTAAAAATCTATCTATCTGTGATTTGAATACATTCAATGAGCTAGCCTCAACTGCTTCCTTGGGCAGAGAATTCCACAGATTCACAACCCTCTGGGAGAAGAAATTCCTTCTCAACTCGGTTTTAAATTGGCTCCACTGTATTTTGAGGCTGTGTCCCCTAGTTCTAGTCTCCCCGACCAGTGGAAACAACCTCTCTGCCTCTATCTTGTCTATCCCTTTCATTATTTTAAATGTTTCTATAAGATCACCCCTCATCCTTCTGAACTCCAACGAGTAAAGACCCAGTCTACTCAATCTATCATCATAAGGTAACCCCCTACTCCTGTTCCTAATTCTTATGTTCTTATGTTGTCTCTGTTGAATTCCCCTTTTGGGTTCGACTACATGCTCGGGCATGTCCGATTGCCCCTGCCTGCCTGGAGAACTGTGTGCTGCGTTAACAATGTTGACTCCCTGTCCATTTGCTGCATTTAAACCAAGATTTTTGTCAAACATCATTCTGGTCTCTTCCTCCCCTGAGATAAATGTGTGGGCTATCAAAGCCGCTGTTTCCAAGGTCAAGTATTTGGTCTCAGTCAGTTTCCTGAAAACCCCAGCGTGCCCGATGCCCTCAATAAAAAAGTCGCGCAGCATCTCCGCTCTGCATGCATCTGGGAACTTACATAGGCTTGCCAGTCGCCGGAGATCTGCCACAAAGTCTGGTGCGTGTAAAACCGATGTCTCGCCATGTGCATGCTGCTCACCGGTTTAAACTGTTTCCCGATCAACTTACTGAGCTCTTCAAACATCTTGTCCGCCGGTTCTCTGGCGCTAGATGGTCCTTCATCAGGGGGTACGTTCTGGATCCACAAACCATCAGGAGATGAACCCTGCGTTTGTCAGCCGAATCCTGTCCCAGCCATTCCTTAGTGACAAAACTTTGCTGTAGTCTCTCAATAAAATCGTCCCAATCATCACCAACACAGTACCTCTCGTCTGTGCTGCTCACGTGGTTTAAATCCCAGTTTCTCGTCGCCAATAATATGTCCTTACTATACAGTAAAAATGCACACGAGGCCCAGACTTGACCAGTAACCTTTATTAGCCAGCACTGAAGTGATGAAGGTGGGTGGAGCTTCCCCTTTTATACCTGAAAGTCCAGGTTAGGAGTGTCTCCCACAAGTTCACCACCTAGTGGTCAATGTTCTCACGGTGTACAACTTAGGTCAGTTTATACATGGGTTACAATGACAGTTAAATACATGACAGCCTCTACCCCCTTTCATGCAGTGAGTTCCAGACCCCCACCACCTTCTATGTAACAACATTTCCCCTTATATCTCCCTGATACCTCCCCCCAATTACTTTAAATCTATGCCCCCCTGGTTGCTGACCCCACTGCCAAGGGAAACAGGTTCTTCCTATCCACTCTATCCAGGCTCCTCATCACTTTATACATATCTATCAGGTCTCCCCTCAGCCTCCCCTGTTCCAAAGAAAACAGACCCAGCATCTCCAATCTTTCCTCATAGCCAAAATTCTCCAGTCCAGGCAACATTCTTGTAAATCTCCTCTGCACCCTTTGCAGTGCAATCACATCCTTCCTGTAATGTGGTGACCAGAACTGCACGCAGCACTCTAACTGCAGCCTAACCAGTGTTTTATACAGTTCAAGCATAACGGGCTCAATTTTCCCCACCATTCTGCGCCGTTTTTTGACGTCCACTGTTTCTTTTGGAGCAAACTAAAATCTGCAATTTTCACCAAAGTTTCTGTGCCCATCGTATACTTAAGGCCGACTTTTTTAGTTCCCGATTGTTTGACGTCGCTGGAGGCGGAACCTGCTGGCTGTGCCATTTTTGGCCATTTACCGCGTTTCGCCAACTACGATTTTTTTTTTAAACGTGCAGTGCACCGTCCTGGAAAACCTTACGGGAACGGAAGAAAATAGACACCGAGAAGAGGCCATTGTCTTAGCGGAGTGGAGTTAGGTTCTGGAGGGAGGGAAGAAGACATTCATTTCATGCACAGCTGCATGATACACGTTTCTGTTTGCAGAGGGGAAAGAGAAACTAAACTTATTCAACGGAAATCGTGACTTGAAGTTCCACCCCACCCCCAAACCGCGGCTCACCGGACTCGAGGCACGCAAGGTCAGAGCGCCGGCTGGCAGGATCGATCACTCCCCCAGCTGGGCACGGGAGCTCGGTGCTCGGCTGCAAAAACAAGCCCGGGATAGGAGCGGCACCGGGGGCAAGGGGCCATTCGGTCAGGGTTAGGAGTATCACCGGGGCGAGGGCAGGGAGGGATGTGGGGCCATTCGGTCAGGGTTAGGAGTGTCACCGGGGCGAGGGCGGGGAGGGATGTGGGGCCGTTCGGTCAGGGTTAGGAGTGTCACCGGGGCGAGGGCGGGGAGGGATGTGGGGCCGTTCGGTCAGGGTTAGGAGTGTCACCGGGGCGAGGGCGGGGAGGGATGTGGGGCCATTCGGTCAGGGTTAGGAGTATCACCGGGGCGAGGGCGGGGAGGGATGTGGGGCCGTTCGGTCAGGGTTAGGAGTGTCACCGGGGCGAGGGCGGGGAGGGATGTGGGGCCGTTCGGTCAGGGTTAGGAGTGTCACCGGGGCGAGGGCGGGGAGGGATGTGGGGCCATTCGGTCAGGGTTAGGAGTATCACCGGGGCGAGGGCGGGGAGGGATGTGGGGCCATTCGGTCAGGGTTAGGAGTGTCACCGGGGCGAGGGCGGGGAGGGATGTGGGGCCATTCGGCCAGGGATAGGAGCAGCACTCCTAATATAAAGAGGCTTGGGGCAAAAACAGAAAGGTGCTTGTGGAAGTTGCTGCTGTTATTTATACAATTAGTTGCCCAGAGGCAGTCGAGGACGATGGAAAGTATTTTCTTCAAATTACACATAGAGCTCAGTTGAAACAACTAACAGCAACTGTGTCTGTTTATTCTTGCTGTAATGGAACAGCACTGGCACTAGGGGCGTGGTGGGAGTGGGAGGGCCGGGAGGGACCCTTTGGGCCCGGGATAGGAGCAGCACCGGGGGCGGGGGGGTGGGAGGGCTGGGGGGGGACCCTTTGGGCCCGGGATAGGAGCAGCACCGGGGGCGGGGGTTGGGAGTGCCGGGGGGCGGGACCCTTTGGGCCCTGGATAGGAGCAGCAGGGCGGGGGGGTGGGAGTGCCGGGGGGGGGGACCCTTTGGGCCCTAGATAGGAGCAGCACCGGGTGCGGGGGGGTGGGACGGCTGGGGGCGGACCCTTTGGGCCCGGGATAGGAGCAGCACCGGGGGCGGGGGGGTGGGAGTGCCGGGGGGCGGGACCCTTTGGGCCCTGGATAGGAGCAGCAGGGCGGGGGGGGGTGGGAGTGCCGGGGGGGGGGGACCCTTTGGGCCCTAGATAGGAGCAGCACCGGGTGCGGGGGGGGTGGAACGGCTGGGGGCGGACCCTTTGGGCCCGGGATAGGAGTAGCACCGCGGGCGGGGGGGTGGGAGGGCCGGGGGGGGGACCCTTTGGGCCCGGGATAGGAGCAGCACCGGGGGCGGAGGGGTTGGGAGGGCCGGGGGGGGGACCCTTTGGGCCCTGGATAGGAGCAGCACCGGGGGCGGGGGGGGGTGGGAGTGCTGGGGGGGGGACCCTTTGGGCCCTGGATAGGAGCAGCACCGGGGGCGGGGGGGTGGGAGGGCTGGGGGGGGAACCCTTTGGGCCCGGGATAGGAGCAGCACCGGGGGCGGAGGGGTTGGGAGGGCCGGGGGGACCCTTTGGGTCCGAGATAGGAGCAGCACCGGGGGTGGGGGGGTGGGGCGGGAGAGCCAGAGGGCCTTTGAGCCCGGGATAGGAGTGCCACCGGGGCTCTACAATCGCTTATGTCTTGTGTGTGGTTCTCTTTCCAGCCTCAGCCCTTCAGTGTGTCCCTTGTTACCCTGGCAACCTCAGTATTTTGGCGCAGAATTTAAGCTCCACCCACAGGGCTTATGGACGATCTGCGCCAAGCCAAATTTAAAACTTATGCCGGCGAAAGTTGTAATCTTTTTTTTGCCGCAGTCGGCCACTAAAAAATCAGACGTACCTCTACAACTGCAATGTGGAAAATTGGCCCCAAAATCCTTGCTCTTGTATTCTGTGACCTGACTAATAAAGGCAAGTATTCCGTATGCCTTCTTAATCACCTTATCTACCTGGCCTGCTACCTTCAGGGATCTGTGGGCCTGCACTCCAAGGTCCCTTTGTTCCACTACACTTTTCAGTGTCCTACCATTTAATGCCTTGTGAGATCTTCCCAAAAGCATTACCTCACACTTATCTGGATTGAATTCCATTTGCCACTGTTCTGCCCACCTGACCAGTACATTGATATCTTCCTGCAGTCTACAGCTTTCTTCTTCATTATCAACTCCAGCAAATTTTGTCAAACATGATTTCCCTTTCATTAAACCAAAACTTGACTGCATTATGATTTTCTAATTGACCTGTTACTACTTCCTGGATGATGGACTCCAGCATTTTCCCAATGACAGATGTGAGCCTAACTAGTCTATAGTTTCCTGCTTTCTGTCCCTGTACAGGGTACTGGTGAGGCCACACCTGGAGTACTGCGTACAGTTTTGGTCTCTGTATTTAAGGAGGGATATACTTGCATTACAGGCTGTTCAGAGAAGGTTCACTTGGTTGATTCCGGAGTGAGGGGGTTGACTTATGACGATAGGTTGAGTAGGTTGGGCCGATACTCATTGGAGTTCAGAAGAATGAGAGGTGATCTTATTGAAACTTATAAGATAATGAGGGGGCTCGACAAGGTGGATGCAGAGAGGATGTTTCCATTCATAGGGGAAACTAAAACTAGGGGACATAATCTCAGAATAAGGGGTCGCCCATTTAAAACTGAGATGAGGAGAAATTTCTTCTCTCAGAGGGTTGTAAATCTGTGGAATTCTCTGCCCCAGAGAGCTGTGGAGGCTGGGTCATTGAATATATTTAAGGCGGAGATAGACAGATTTCTGAGCGATAAGGGAATAAAGGATTATGGGGAGCGGGCGGGGAAGTGGAGCTGAGTCCATGATCAGATCAGCCATGATATTATTGAATGGCGGAGCAGGCTCGAGGGGCCGGATGGTCAACTCCTGCTCCTATTTCTTATGTTCTGTCTCCCTCCTTTCTTAAGTAGGTAGATTCAGGAAGGGGGCATTTGCACAACACCTCTGCAAAGTCCCCTAATTACATTCAGTGATGTTCCACTCCATCGCCCTTTGGTGCAGCTCACCCGACCCCAACATCCGCTAAATTTTCTTGAATGGATTTTCAACAATTACTGCCACGGTCATGAATCTTGCAGATTCGGAGGTGACCGATGTGTATACAGCAAGACAGAATGAGTTGGCACAGCACCAGACCCCAGCTGAATTAACGGGTGACGTGTAATCACTCTCGATAAGAAACGGACCTCGGAGAAATGTCAGCCTTGCCACCAAACCTTGGTGTTAGGAGGCCGCAATGTCACCTAATGTGAGCCAACAACAACTTGCATTTATATAGCAGCATGAACGCAGTAAAACATCCCAAGGCGCCTCACAGGAACGTTATCGGACACAAATTTGACACCGAGCCACCAAAAGAGACTTTAGGACAGGCAACCATAAGCTTGGTCAAAGAGGCAGGTTTTAAGAAGTGTCTTAAAGGAGGAAAGAGAGGCGGAGAGGTTTAGGGAGGGAATTCCAGAGCTTGGGGCCCGGGCAGCTGAAGGCACAGCCTCCGATGGTGGGTCGAAGGAAGTGGGGTACGCTCATGGCTAGGATTGGAAGAACGCAGAGATCGTGGCGGGTTGTAGAGCTGGAGAAGGTTGCAGAGAAGGATAGGGGTGAGACCGTGGAGGCCATTCGGCCTTTCGAGCCTGCACCGCCATTCAATATGATCATGGCTGATCCTCTATCTCAACACCATATTCCTGCTTTCTCCCCATACCCATTAATGCCTTTTGTTTCTAGAAATCTATCTATCTCCCTCGTAAATATATTCAGTGACTTGGCCTCCACTGCCTTCTGTGGTAGAGAATTCCACAGGTTCACCACCCTCTGAGTGAAGAAATTTCTCCTCATCTCGGTCCTAAATTTCCTACCCCGTATCCTGAGACTGTGACCCCTTGTTCTAGACTTCCCAGCCCCGGGGAAACATCCTCCCCGCATCCAGTCTGTCCAACCCGGTCAGAATTTTATACGTTTCAATGAGATCCCCTCTCATTCTTCTAAACTCCAGTGAATACAGGCCTAGTCGACCCAATCTCTCCTCATACAACAGTCCTGCCATCCCAGGAATCATTCTGGTGGCAAGTATTTCCTTTCTTAGGTAAGGAGACCAAAACTGCACACATTACTCCAGATGTGGTCTCACCAAGGCCCTGTATAATTGTAGTAAGACATCCTTGCTCCTGCACTCAAATCCTCTTTCAATGAAGGCCAACATACCATTTGCCTTCCTAACTGCTTGCTGCACCTGCATGTTTGTTTCAATGACTGGTGTACAAGGACATCCAGGCCCCTAAGTACATCGACGTTCTTGCCATATGACATGACCATTGTAGCCCGTGCCCTCATGATCAGAGCATCGGCCGTGTCAGCTTTTGTAAGGAGTCTGGGGTCTTGTCTTACTGTCAGATCTTTCATTGCTGGTCTCAGGCAGTACAGGTGAAAGTAGTCTTCTGAGGTGGTCCCTCATGTCGAGGATGACTTGCTTCCACACCAAAAAGGGATGAGTTCACAGGTGTTTCAATGAAGGACCTGATATTCCAGATCCCGAACTACATCGTGAAGGGTGGAAGATGCCTGTGCGTGGATTTATTTAACGTGTGGTGGCCGTTGCACACCAGCCACCACACGGGCTCGACAGAGCTAGGTCTTGGTCCAGTGGCAAAGATTAACCAGGACGACTGGAGACCAGCTCTGCTGCACGGACCCAGTGCGCGCACATATCGCAGTGTGGGCTGGGCCCGTGCTGCCCCTGGGCCCTCGTCTCCTCTGGGCCCCAAACGCACGCCTCTCTCGGGCCCCGATCACGTCGCCCTGCAATTTCTCGCCGTTCCTTCGTCCCAAGCTCGCCGCTCCTGCTGTACCTGCCCACGCTCCAGTCACCGACCTGCCTCCTCCAAGACGTGGCTCTCCTGCACCAGCTCGAGCTGCTCCCTGAGGCGGTAGGCCGCCACGCTGGCTCCAGCGCCTGCAGCTCCGCTCCGCTTTATGCCCCGGCCTGCCGCTGGTGTTCTCACGCAGGTCGGGGCTGCCACGCTGGAGGTGACGGTGGTACGCTGACAACCAGCGAGCAATTGGTGGTGGTCCGCTGGAGAAATCCCATCAACGATGTCTCCACAAGATCCTGCAAATCCCCTGAAACGACAGTGTTCTCGACCAGGCCAACATCCCCAGCATCGAAGCACTGACCACATTCGATCAGCTCCGTTGGGCGGGCCACATTGTCCGCATGGCCGACACAGGACTCCCAAAGCAAACGCTCTACTCGGAACTCCTACACAGCAGGCAAGCCCCAGGTTGTCAGAGGAAACCTTACAAGGACACTCTCGAAGTCTCCCTGATAAAGTGCAACATCCCTGTAAGAGAAATTTGTCATTAGGGGTACCAGCAGGACAAGGGTTAAAGTGCTGGTTACTGCACCGACCCATAAGGAGGTAAAAGGCCTCTCTTCGGTCTTGTACCAAGGCTCCAGAAGTTATTAATTCAATAATATTCCGACAGGATACGATGTGACATTGATAAGACCTTGCGAAGAGGCTCGAGGCGGACTCACGGGCACCAAGGAGAATCAAAAAATTCTGACCTGATGAAGTCATTCTAGTCACGGACTAAGGTGGTCACGAGGGTCTTGGCCTGTCAATCCAAAGTAGCACCAATTAGAGAAGTGGCACTGATAAGGTCGTCCAATTAGAGATCTAGGGAGGTCTTACCAGGGAACAGAGGGGTTTTTGAAATGTATAAAAGTTGTATGATTGTGCTGTTCGGGGAGCATCTCCACTCACAGGCGGCTGTGATAAGAGGTGTTCCCGGACGTTCGTAATAAAAGATCGTTATACTTTGCCATTCGTCTCTGTCTGCTAACTCCGGGGACTGTTACGCAGGTTGGGGCGAGCGTTGACCCTCTATATTGGGGGCCCACTCGTGGGAGGAGAAGCCTTCACATTTTCCCCTTACAATCCCCACTGACACCTGGGAGTCCCTGGCCAAAGACCGCCCTAAGTGGAGGAAGAGCACCTGGGAGGGCGCTGAGCATCTCCAGTCTCGTCGCCGAGAGCATGCAGAAACCAAGCGCAGTCAGCGGAAGGAGCGTGCGGCAAACCAGACTCCCCACCCCACCCTTTCCTTCAACCACTGTCTGTCCTACCTGTGTCAGAGACTGTAATTCCCATATTGGACTGTACAGTCACCTGAGAACTCACTTTTCGATACTTCCTCGATTTAGAGGGACTGTTTATGAAGATGATGATGATGGTGGTCCGTGAAAGAGATATAAAGACCGTTTAAAAGCGACTCCAAAACTCTTCAAAAATAGATGGTCATAAGTGGGGGCAACTTGCTCAAGATAAGAAAACCTGGGGATAAACCCTCCATCCACGCACCTGCTGATATAGGTCCTGTAGTATTGCTGACGTTGAATGTAGACTCCAGCTGACAGCATAAGAACATTAAAAAATCAGAACAGGAGTAGGCCATATGGCCCCTCGAGCCTGTTCTGCTATTCAATAAGATCATGGCTGATCTGACCATGGACTCAGCTCCACGCCCGCTCCCCATAACCCCTTATCCCCTTATCGTTTAAGAAACTGTCAATTTCTGTCTTAAATATATTCAATGTTCCAGCTTTCACAGCTCTCTGAGGCAGCGAATTTCAAAGATTTACAACCCTCTGAGAGAAGAAATTTCTCCTCTTCTCAGTTTTAAATGGGCGGCCCCTTATTCTAAGATCGTGCCCTCTAGTTCTAGTCTCCCCCATCAGTGGAAACATCCTCTCTGCATCCACCTTGTCAAGCCCCCTCATAATCTTATACGTTTCGATAAGACCACCTCTCATTCTTCTGAATTCCAATGCGGAGAGGCCCAACCTACTCAACCCTTCCTCATAAGTCAACCCCCTCATCTCCTGAATCAACCTAGTGAACCTTCTCTGAACTGCCTCCAAAGCAAATATATCCTTTCGTAAATATGGAAACCAAAACTGCATGCAGTATTCCAGGTGTGGCCTCACCAATACCCTGTGTAACTGTAGCAAGACTTCCCTGCTTTTATACTCCATCCCCTTTGCAATAAAGGCCAAGATTCCATTGGCCTTCCTGATCACTTGCTGTACCTGCATACTATCCTTTTGTGTTTCATGCAGAAGTAACCCCCAGGTCCCGCTGTACTGCGGCACTTTGCAATCTTTCTCCATTTAAATAATAACTTGCTCTTTGATTTTTTAATTCTCTGAGAAACCTGGTCTCTCTGGGATCCACTATTCATTCCGTACAAACAATAGGTCTCATCAATCGGTAAAGAACTCACTGTAAAAACGGAGATGATATTCCAGCTGACTTCTTCCACTCTGCAGGTTTACAGAATTTTGAGAAGATAATGAGAGACCTGACTAGATACTACATAAATGCAAGCCTTCCTTTATCTATTTAGTGCACGTGTGTGAGTGTGTGTGCTTAAATCTCTGAAGTGGGACTTGAACCCACAACCCTATGACTCAGAGGCAAAGAGTGCTGCCCACTGAACCATAGCTGACTTTCCCACTCAGCCTTCAGAGAAGCTGGAATAAATGTTATCAACCACATATCGCGGCATAACTAAGACCGCCTATTTCCACCTCTGTAACATCGCCCGTCTCCACCCTTGCCTCAGCTCATCCGCTGCTGAAACCCTGAGATTGACAGGGTAGATGTTGAGAGGTTGTTTCCCCCTGGGCTGGAGAGTCTAGAACTGGGGGTCACAGTCTCAGGATAAGGTGTCGGCCATTTAAGACTGAGATGAGGAGGAATTTCTTCATTCAGAGATTTGTGAATCTTTGGAATTCGCTACACCAGAGGACTGTGGATGCTGAATCGTTGAGTATATTCAAGTCTGAGATAGATTTTTAGACTCTAGGGGAATCAAGGCATATGGAGATAGTGCGGGAAAGTGGAGTTGAGGTCGAAGATCAGCCATGATCATCGGCAGGAGTAGGCCATATGGCCCCTCGAGCCTGTTCCGCTATTCAATAAGATCATGGCTGATCTGATCATGGACTCAGCTCCACTTCCCTGCCTGCTCCCCATAACCCTTTATCCCCTTATCATTTAAGAAACTGTCTATTTCTGTCTTAAATTTATTCAATGTCCCAGCTTCCACAGCTCTCTGAGGCAGCCTTTGTTACCTCTAGACTTGACTATTCCAACGCACTCCTGGCCGGCCTCCCACATTTTACCCTCCGTAAACTGAGGACATCCAAAACTCGGCTGTCCGTGTCCTAACTCGCACCAAGTCCCGCTCACCCAAAACCCCTGTGCTCACTGACTTACACTGGCTCTCGGTTAAGCAGTGCCTCGATTGTAAAATTCTCATCCTTGTTTTCAAATCCCTACATGGCCCTCGCCCCTCTCGATCTCTGTAATCTCCTCCAGCCCCACAACCCCCCGAGATCTCTGCGCTCCTCTAATTCTGCCCTCTTCAGCATCCCTGATTATAATCGCTCCACCATTGGTGGCCGTGCCTTCAGCTGCCTGGGCCCCAAGCTCTGGAACTCCCTCCCTAAACCTCTCCGTCTTTCTACCTCTCTTTCCTCCTTCAAGACGCTCCTTAAAACCCACCTCTTTGACCAAGCTTTCGGTCACCTGTGCTAATTTCTACTTACGCGGCTCGGTGTCAAATTTTTTATCTGATAATACTCCTGTGAAGCACCTTGGGGGGGTTTCACTACGTTAAAGGTGCTATATAAATGCAAGTTGTTGTTGTTGTTGTTTGTCACTCAGTCGGCAACCATCCAATCGAATGAACATAAGAATTAACAGCAGGAGTTGGCCATCCTGCCTCGGGCCTGCTCCCCCATTCAATAAGATCCTCAAAGCCTCCCTGATAAAGTGCAACATCCCCACCGACACCTGGGAGTCCCTGGCCAAAGACCGCCCTAAGTAGAGGAAGTGCATCCAGGAGGGCGATGAGCACCTCGAGTCTCGTCGCCGAGAGCATGCAGAAACCAAGCGCAGGCAGCGGAAGGAGCGTGCGGCAAACCAGACTCCCCACCCACCCTTTCCTTCAACCACTGTCTGCCCCACCTGTGACAGAGACTGTAATTCTCATATTGGGCTGTTCAGCCACCTGAGAACTCACTTTTAGAGTGGAAGCAAGTCTTCCTCGATTTCGACGGACTGCCTACGATCATGGCTGATCTTCGACCTCAACTCCACTTTCCCGCACTAACTCCATATGCCTTGATTCTCCTAGAGTCTAAAAATCTATCTCAGACTTGAATATACTCAACGATTCAGCATCCACAGTCCTCTGGCGTAATGAATTCCAAAGATTCACAACCCTCTGAGTGAAGAAATTCCTTCTCATCTCAGTCTTAAGTGGCCGACCCCTTATCCTGAGACTTTGCACTGAGGGAGGAGGAGTGTGAAATATTAAATGAGATAAATATAGTGAGAGAGGAAGTATTAAGGGGCTTAGCAGCTTTGAAAGTGGATAAATCCCCAGGTCTGGTGAAATGTATCCCAGGCTGTTAAGAGAAGCAAAAGAGGAAATAGCAGAGGCTCTGACCATCATTTTCCAATCCTCGATGGCTAGAGGTGCGGTGCCAGAGGACTGGAGGGCTGCTAATGTTGTACTTTTGTTTAAAAAGGGAGAAAGGGATAGACCGAGTAATTACAGGCCAGTCAGCCTTAGCTCGGTGGTGGGAAAAATATTGGAAAATGTCCTGAGGGACAGGATAAATCTTCATTTGAAAAGACATGGATTAATCAAGGACAGTCAGCATGGATTTGTCAAGGGAAGGTCGTGTCTGACTAACTTGATTGAATTTTTCGAGGAAGTAACCAGGAGGGTCGATGAGGGCAGTGCGTATGATGTAGTGTATATGGATCTTAGCAAAGCTTTTGATAAGGTCCCACATGGCGACTGGTCACAAAAGCAAAAGCCCATGGATCCAGGGCAAAGTGGCAAGTTGGATCCAAAATTGGCTCAGAGCCAGGAAGCAAAGGATAATGGTTGACTGGAAGGCTGTAACCAGTGGGGTTCCGCAGGGCTCAGTGCTGGGTCCCTTGCTTTTTGTGGCATATATCAATGACTGGGACTTGAATGTTGGGGGTATGATTAAGGAGTTTGCAGATGACACTAAAATTGGCTGTGTGGTTGATCATGAAGAAGAAAGCTGTAGACTGCAGGAAGATATCAATGTACTGGTCAGGTGGGCAGAACAGTGGCAAATGGAATTCAATCCGGATAAGTGTGAGGTAATGCATTTGGGGAGGTCTAACAAGGCAAGGGAATACACATTAAATGGTACAACACTGAAAAGTGTAGTGGAACATCGGGACCTTGGCGTGCAGGTCCACAGATTCCTGAAGATAGCAGGCCAGGTAGATAAGGTGGTTAAGAAGGCATTATTTGCCTTTATAAGTCGAGGCATGGAATACAAGAGTAGGGGTGTTATGCTTGAACTGTATAAAACACTGGTTAAGCTACAGCTGGAGTACTGCGTGTAATTCTGGTCACCACATTACAGGAAAGATATGATTGCACTGGAAAGGGTACAAAGGAGATTTACAAGAATGTTGCCAAGAGTGGAGAATTTTGGCTATGAGGAAAGATTGGAGACGCTGGGTCTGTTTTCTTTGGAACAGAGGAGGCTGAGGGGAGACCTGATTGAGGTGTATAAAATGATGAGGGACCTGCATAGAGTGGATAGGAAGGACCTGTTTCCCTGGGCACGTCGCTCTGCGATCACGCGCCGCTCCTTCATCCCGACCTCGCCGCTCCTGCTGTACCTGCCAACGCTCCAATCACCGACCTGGGTTATGGTGACGTCCAATCTCGTCGTCCTATTCACAGCTGTCGCTCTCCTGCACTAGCACGCAATACAGGAATTACAGTCTCTGTCACAGGTGGGACAGACAGTGGTTGGAGGAAAGGATGGGTGGGACTGGTTTGCCGCACGCTCCTTCCGCTGCCTGCACTTGTTTTCTGCATGCTCTCGGCGACGAGACTCGAGGTGTTCAGCGCCCTCCCGGATGCTCTCAGAAGGGCGACGGGACACCTCAAGAGTTTAAGTACAAAGGAAGAGAAAGGCCGGACAAGGGCAAGGGTGAAACCTGTCTCGAGTCGGCCTCAGTTTGGTAAACAGAACATTTTGTGTTCAGCAGCCCCTGTCAAACATTACTGTTTGAAATTAATTAGTCTTCGAGCCAACAGCTCCCTAATCTTGGTCTGTGCAAAGACAGCCATTCTTCAGCGTGAGCCTGTGAGGTTTCGAGAGTGAGGTTTTGACTGGTTACCATGGGAGGTTGCCCAAGGATATTAAAACGCTTAATGATGATAAATCTTACCCCACTATTTTTCTATCTGATATTCTGACTTTCCGTTGCCTTCTCCTTGCAAATGTGGTCGCGACGAAGAGGTCCGTTTTTTAATAGCCAACTTCCATTTCGCATCCTGCCTTGGGTGTCAGAGAGAAGATTAATCCACAGTACTTGACTGAAGTTGGAATCTGACCCATGACAAAGGCCGTTTTTTATTAAATGAGCTGGTTGACTTTAGAGCCTGATCCAAGTTTGATTCTTTATCTGTCTGTAACTAAGATGAAGGTTCTGCATTCCTGCCCTCGTGGTGATTTAAAAAAATATAATAATTCTGCTGTTACCTCAGAAGTAGCCATTGTAAACTTTATATGTTGATTCAGTGTTAGCCAGGGCTTATTGGATAGCACTCTCTCGCTTCTGAGTCAGAAGATTGAAGGTTCAAGTCCCACTGCAGATATATGAGCACAAATATCTAGGCTGACACTCCAGTGCGATACTGAGGGAATGCTTCACTGTCGGAAGGGCAGTACTGAGGGAGTGCTGCACTGTCAGAGGGGCAGTACTGAGGGAGTGCTGCACTTTCAGAGGGGTAGTACTGAGGGAGCGCCGCACTGTCAGAGAGGCAGTACTGAGGGAGCGCTGCGCTGTCGGAGGGGCAGTGCTGAGAGAGCGCCGCACTGTCGGAGAGGCAGTACTGAGGGAGCACTGCACTGTCGGAGATGCAGTACTGAGGGAGCGCCGCACTGTCGGAGGGGCAGTACTGAGGGAGTGCTACACTGTCGGAGGGGCAGTACTGAGGGAGTGCTGCACTGTCGGAGGGGCAGTACTGAGGGAGTGCTGCACTGTCGGAAAGGCAGTACTGAGGGAGTGCTGCACTGTCGGAGGGGTAGTACTGAGGGAGCGCCGCACTGTCGGAGGGGCAGTACTGACGGCGCGCTGCACTGTTGGAAAGGCAGTGCTGAGGGAGTGCTGCACTGTCGGAGGGGCAGTGCTGAGGGAGTGCCTCTCTGTCGGAGGGGCAGTACTGAGGGAATGCCGCACTGTCGGAGGGGCAGTGCTGAAGGAACGCCGCAATGTCGGAGGGGCAGTGCTGAAGGAGTGCTGCACTGTCGGAGGTGCCGTCTTTCAGATGGGATGTTAAACCGAGGCCCCGTCAGCTCTCTTGGGTGAACGTAAAAGATCCCGCGGCACAATTTCGGAGAAGAGCAGGGGAGTTATCCCCAGTGTCCCGGGGCCAATACTGATCCCTCGACCAACATCACTGAAACAGATGATCTGGTCATTATCGCAATGCTGTTTGTGGGAGCTTGCTGTGCGCAAGTTGGCTGCCGCGTTTCCTACATTACAACAGTGACTACATTTCACAAAAAAAGTACTTCATTGGCTGTAAAACGCTTTGGGACATCCGGTGGTCGTGAAAGGCGCTATATAAATGCAAGTCTTTTTTTCTTTTGATTCTGGTGGTCAGTCGGATGTTAATCATCCTCCTTTCCCGATTCCTTCTCTTGTTCCATCTGCTGGGGGAACAAAAGGCTTAAATAAAATTTTAGGAATTATGTTGGAAGGTTGGGTTCAAGAAAAAGTTTGTTGTTTAATCAGTGATCTCGCTCTCTCCCCTCCAAACTTTCTGGCCTGGATTTTGGGGTCAGCAGCAAAGTGTTGACGCTCACTGTAGCAACGTCAAAAAAAGTTGCCCACAAAGATCTAGCGATCCCCCAGGTGTAAATTTCACCTGTCTCGGCATAAATTTGAATCTGGCACCAAGTCACGGGGATCTCCTGTGTCCAGCCACAGTAATGTCATCAAGCATGCTAAGCAGCCAATCGCATTGGAGAATTCTCACAGACAACAAACCAGGAAGTAAAAAGCACTGATTGCAATGTGCCTTTTATAAATTTTACAGAGAGTGAAGACTGGGAGAATACTCATAAAGTAGAAGCTGAAATATCATAAGCAAACATTAAAAATATATATATTTTAAAAACTATGAAATTTTTCATCATAATGGAAAAATTTGACATTGCACAAATATAAAATTAGTTTTTCAGGGCCAGAACAGTTGTTCAGCAGTCAATATGCTGTTAAAAACCCAGTTACACCTCTTTCAACAAGGCTTTGCTTTTTCTGGGGGGGTTTAACAACTATATACCAGCGTAATAGAGGAAGTTTACATCGGATTACACTGGATATACAGCACAGAAACAGGCCATTGGGCCCAAACTGTTCATGCCGGCGTTTATGCTCCACTCGAGCCTCCTCCCGTCTTTCCTCATCTAACTTTATCAGCATAACCCTCTATTCCCTTCTCGCTCATATGCTTGTCTAGCCTCACCTTAGATGTATCTATTCGCTTCAACCCCTCCCTGTGGTAGTGAGTTCCACATTCTCACCACTCTCTGGGTAAAGGAGTTTCTTCTGAATTCCCCATTGGCTTTCTTGGTGATCATTTTATATTTATGACCGAAATATCTTCTCTACATCTACCCTATCAGACCCTTTAATAATCTTAAAGACCTCTATCAGTACACCTCAAAGTCTTCTTTTTGCTAAGGAGCGCGAGCCTGTTCAAACTTCCCTGGAAAGTTATTCACCTCAGTTCTGTGTCATCCCAGGGGTGCTAATGGGAGGCACAAATGACTCGAATTTCTCCCCCAATGTTTCCACTAGTGGGGAAGAGCATAACTAGAGGCCATCGATATCAGATAGTCACCAAGGTGCCTTCGGAAGTCAGAATTCCTACACGGCAAGCGAGCCCCAGATGGGCGGAGGTGTTTCAGGGACACCCTCAAGGCCTCCTTGATAAAATGCAACATCCCCACCGACACCTGGGAGTCCCTGGCCAAAGACCGCCCTAAGTGGAGGAAGAGCATCCAGGAGGGCGCTGAGCACCTCGAGTCTCGTCGCCGAGAGCATGCAGAAACCAAGCGCAGGCAGCGGAAGGAGCGTGCGGCAAACCAGTCCCACCCACCCCTTCCTCCAACCACTGTCTGTCCCACCTGTGACAGAGATTGTAATTCCCATATTGGACTGTTCAGTCACCTGAGAACCCACTTTTAGAGTGGAAGCAAGTCTTCCTTGATTTCGAGGGACTGCCTATGATGATGATGATGATGATGATGATGATGAGATGCCTTTAAGGGTGGGCTAGATAAACACACGAGGGAGAAAGGAATAGAAGGGTATACTGATAGGGTTCATGGAATGATACAGCATAGAAGAGCCCATTCAATCCATTGTACCTGTGCCAGCTGTTGGAGGGGAACGTGGAGCTGATGGTGTTCCCATGCGCCTGCTGCCCTTGTCCTTCTAGGTGGTAGAGGTCGCGGGTTTGGGAGGTGCTGCCGAAGAAGCCTTGGCGAGTTGCTGCAGTGCATCTTGTAGATGGTGCACACTGCAGCCACGGTGCGCCGGTGGTGGAGGGAGTGAATGTTGAAGGTGGTGGATGGGGTACTGATCAAGCGGTCTGCTTTGTCCTTCTATCATCATCATCAAAGGTCCCGTGGACCTTATACAGTAGACACCTCAAAGCGCTGGAGAAATACTACCAACGATGTCTCCGCAAGATCCTGCAAATCCCCTGAGAGGACAGATGCACCAACATCAGTCTTCTCGATCAGTCCAACATCCTCAGCATCGAAGCACTGGCCACACTCGACCAGCTCCGTTGGTCGGGCCACATTGTCTGCATGCCGGACACAAGACTCCCAAAGCAAGCGCTCTACTCGGAACTCCTACAAATTGAGGAAGACTTGCTTCCACTCTAAAAGTGAGTTCTCAGGTGGCTGAACAGTCCAATACGGGAATTACAGTCTCTGTCACAGGTGGGACAGACAGTGGTTGAAGGAAAGGGTGGGTGGTGAGGCTGGTTTGCCGCATGCTCCTTCCGCTGCCTGCGCTTGGTTTCTGCATGCTCTCGGCGACGAGACTCGAGGTGCTCAGCGCCCTCCCGGATGCACTTCCTCCACTTAGGGCGGTCTTTGGCCAGGGACTCCCAGGCGTCGGTGGGGATGTTGCACTTTATCAAGGAGGCTTTGAGGGTGTCCTTGAAAAGTTTCCTCTGCCCACCTGGGGCTCGCTTGCCGTGTAGGAGTTCCGAGTAGAGCGCTTGCTTTGGGAGTCTCGTGTCGGGCATGCGGACAATGTGGCCCGCCCAGCGGAGCTGGTCGAGTGTGGTCAGTGCCTCGATGCTGGGGCTGTTGGCCTGATCGAGGGCACTGACGTTGGTGCGTCTGTCCTCCCGGGGGATTTGCAGGATCTTGCGGAGACAGCGTTGGTGGTATTTCTCCAGCGATTTGAGGTGTCTGCTGTTACATGGCCCACGGGTCTTTCCACCACCCTTTCAGGCAGCACATTCCAGAACATAACAACTCGCTGCGTAAAACAACGTTTCCTCATGTCGCCTCTGGCTCCTTTGTCAATCACCTTAAATCTGTCTTGTCTGGTTACCGAACCTCCTGCCACTAAACTGGGCTCAATTTCAGTTTGACAACAACTCAGTACCAACTCACCACTTACCAGTGAATCCCCACTCTCAGCAAATTCCCATCGCCACTCTGTTTAGCAGATACTCCCAACTCTGTGCTCACAGCTCGGATTAGATGAAGAGGGGTGGGAGGAGGCTCGTGTGGAGCGCAATGGCCTGCCTCAGCGAGTTGGGCCGAATGGCCTGTTTCTGTGCGGTAGAATATGGGGTGAATCTTAACCCCCAAAACCCCAGCTGGGTTTGATTCAAGTGAGATGTAAAAATGTTAAAAATCTCAAACCCAACCCCAACCTGCCTCCAACCCGCTGCAGTTCCGGGTTTAAAAGAAAGAAAGACTTGCATTTATATAGCGCCTTTCACATCCACCGGACGTCTCAAAGCGCTTTACAGACAATTAAGTACTTTTTGGAGTGCAGTCACTGTTGTAATGTAGGAAACACAGCAGCCAATTTGCGCACAGCAAGCTCCCACAAATAGCAATGTGATAATGACCAGATAATCTGTTTTAGGGATGTTGGTCGAGGGATCAATATTGGCCCCAGGACACCTTGGGGATAACTCCCCTGCTTTTCTTCCAAATAGTGCCGTAGGATCTTTTGCATCCACCTGAGAGAGCAGGAAGCCCGCTCCCTGTCAATATCGGGATCTGTATCAGGACACTCGAGACATGGTACAACTAGTCGGGTTTTGCACAACGCAAACGCCGCCCATTTATCCCTGAATTTTGCATTGGGGTTCGACATAAGAACTAGGAGCACACAGCCCCCTGAGCCTGCTCCGCCATTCAGTAAGATCATGGGCTGATCATCGACCTCAACTCCACTTTCCCACCCGATCCCCATATCCCTTGATTCCCCTAGACTCCAAAAATCTATTGATCTCAGCCTTGAATAGACTCAACGACTGAGCCTCCACAGTCCTCTGGGGCAGAGAATTCCAAAGATTCACCACCCTCTGAGTGAAGGAATTTCACTGCAGCCAAGTTAAAACCCAAGTTCCATCTTCAAGCTAACTGTTTCTTCTGCAAAGTGCCTTGAGATGTCTTACTATCTTAAAAAGGTGCCACGTAAATGCGAGGTGTTGGTTTAGGTGTAAGGTTGCTTCCCGATTGGCAGGCCCAATTGGATGTGGTTATAGGAGAACCTTGGGCGTCAATGGGGTGACCTTAATGGCCCCTCCCCCACCCCCGCCAACCACAATTTTTCAGCTCCTCGACTCCTGGTTCTCAGGTGAATAATAGCAGATGGCCATAAGTTGAATTTCTCTCCCAGGAACACTGAGATAATCCAGCCACCAGACCTGAGCACATTAATCTAAGCTGACACTCCAGGACAGCACTGAGGGAGCGCCGCACTGTCGGAGGGGCAACACTGAGGGAGTACAGCACTGTGGAGGGGCTATAGTGAGGGAGCGCCGCACTGTCGGAGGGGTAGTACTGAGGGAGCACAGCACTGTGGAGGGGCAATAGTGAGGGAGCGCTGCACTGTCGGAGGGACTATAGTAAGGGAGCGCTGCACTGTCGTAGAGGCAGCACTGAGGGAGCGCCGCACTGTCGGAGGGGCAGTACTGAGGGAGCGCTGCACTGTCGGAGGGCAGTACTGAGGGAGCACTGCACTGTCGGAGGACAGTACTGAGGGAGCGCAGCACTGTCGGAGGGTCAGTACTGAGGGAGCGCTGCACTGTCGGAGGGGCAGTACTGAGGGAGCGCTGCACTGTCGGAGGTGCAGTACAGAGGGAGCGCTGCACTGTCGGAGGGGCAGTACTGAGGGAGCGCTGCACTGTCGGAGGGGCAGTACTGAGGGAGCGCTGCACTGTCGGAGGGGCAGTACTGAGGGAGCGCAGCACTGTCGGAGGGTCAGTACTGAGGGAGCGCTGCACTGTCGGAGGGGCAGTACTGAGGGAGCGCTGCACTGTCGGAGGGGCAGTACTGAGGGAGCGCTTCACTGTTGGAGGGGCAGTACTGAGGGAGCGCTGCACTGTCGGAGGGACTATACTGAGAGAGCGCGCACTGTCGGAGGGACTATACTGAGAGAGCGCGCACTGTCGGAGGAGCAGTACTGAGGGAGCGCTGCATTATCGGAGGGGCAGTACTGAGGGAGCCTTGCACTGTCGGAGGGACTATACTGAGAGAGCGCGCACTGTCGGAGGGGCAGTACTGAGGGAGCCTCGCACTGTCGGAGGGACTATACTGAGAGAGCGCGCACTGTCGGAGGGGCAGTACTGAGAGAGCACAGCACTGTCGGAGGGGGCAGTACTGAGGGTGCACAGCACTGTCGGAGGGGCAGTACTGAGGGAGCGTCGCACTGTTGGAGGGTGTAGTACTGAGGGAGCCCTGCACTGTCGGAGGGGCAGTACTGAGGGAGTGCTGCACTGTCGGAGGGACTATACTGAGAGAGCGCGCACTGTCGGAGGGGCAGTACTGAGAGAGCACAGCACCTGTCGGAGGGGGCAGTACTGAGGGTGCACAGCACTGTCGGAGGGGCAGTACTGAGAGAGCACAGCACTGTCGGAGGGGCAGTACTGAGGGTGCACAGCACTGTCGGAGGGGCAGTACTGAGGGTGCACAGCACTGTCAGAGGCGCAGAACTGAGGGAGCGCCGCACTGTTGGAGGGTGTAGTACTGAGGGAGCCCTGCACTGTCGGAGGGGCAGTACTGAGGGAGTACTGCGCTGTCGGAGGGGCAGTACTGAGGGAGTGCTGCACTGTTGGAGGGGCAGTACTGAGGGAGCCTCGCACTGTAGGAGGGGCTATACTGAGGGAGCGTGCACTGTCGGAGGGGCAGCACTGAGGGAGCGCTGTACTGTCAGAGGGACAGTACTGAGGGAGCGCCGCACTGTCAGAGGGGTAGTACTGAGGGAGCGCCGCACTGTCAGAGGGGCAGTACTGAGAGAGTGCCGCACTGTCAGAGGGGCAGTATTGAGGGAGCGCCGCACTGTCGGAGGGGGGGGGGGGGCAGTTCTGAGAGAGTGACGCACTTTCAGAGCGTCTTTACTGAGGGAGCGCCTCAGTGTCGGAGGACCAGTAATAAGGGAGTGCCGCACTGTCTGAGGGGCAGTACTGAGGGAGCACAGCACTATTGCAGGGGCTATAGTGAGGGAGTGCCGCACTGTCGGAGGGACTATACTGAGAGAGCGCGCATTGTCGGAGGGGCAGTACTGAGGGAGCGCTGCACTATTGGAGGGGCAGTACTGAGGGAGCCTCGCACTGTCGGAGGGGCAGTACTGAGAGAGCACAGCACTGTCGGAGGGGGCAGTACGGAGGGTGCACAGCACTGTCTGAGGGGCAGTACTGAGGGAGCGCCGCACTGTTGGAGGGTGTAGTACTAAGGGAGCCCTGCACTGTTGGAGGGGCAGTACTGAGGGAGCGCTGCACTATTGGAGGGGCAGTACTGAGGGAGCGCTGCACTGTCGGAGGGGCAGTACTGAGGGAGTGCTGCACTGTTGGAGTGGCAGTACTGAGGGAGCCTCGCACTGTAGGAGGGACTATACTGAGGGAGCGTGCACGGTCGGAGGGGCAGTACTGAGGGAGTGCTGTACTGTCAGAGGGACAGTACTGAGGGAGTGCCGCACTGTCGGAGTGGGATGCACTGAGGGAGCGCCGCACTGTCAGAGGGGCAGTACTGAGAGAGTGCCGCACTGTCAGAGGGGCAGTACTGAGGGAGCGCTGCACTGTTGGAGGGGCAGTATTGAGGGAGCGCCGCACTGTCAGAGGGGCAGTACTGAGGGAGCGCCGCACTGTCAGAGGGGCAGTACTGAGAGAGTGCCGCACTGTCAGAGGGGCAGTATTGAGGGAGCGCCGCACTGTCGGAGGGGGGGGGGTGGGGGCAGTTCTGAGAGAGTGACGCACTGTCAGAGCGTCTTTACTGAGGGAGCGCCTCAGTGTCGGAGGACCAGTAATAAGGGAGTGCCGCACTGTCTGAGGGGCAGTACTGAGGGAGCACAGCACTATTGGAGGGGCTATAGTGAGGGAGTGCCGCACTGTCGGAGGGACTATACTGAGAGAGCGCGCATTGTCGGAGGGGCAGTACTGAGGGAGCGCTGCACTACTGGAGGGGCAGTACTGAGGGAGCCTCGCACTGTCGGAGGGGCAGTACTGAGAGAGCACAGCACTGTCGGAGGGGGCAGTACTGAGGGAGCGCTGCACTATCGGAGGGGCAGTACTGAGGGAGCCTCGCACTGTCGGAGGGACTATACTGATAGAGCGCGCACTGTCGGAGGGTGTAGTACTGAGTTAGCCCTGCACTGTCGGAGGGGCAGTACTGAGGGAGTACTGCGCTGTCGGAGGGGCAGTACTGAGGGAGTGCTGCACTGTTGGAGGGGCAGTACTGAGGGAGCCTCGCACTGTAGGAGGGGCTATACTGAGGGAGCGTGCACTGTCGGAGGGGCAGCACTGAGGGAGCGCTGTACTGTCAGAGGGACAGTACTGAGGGAGTGCCGCACTGTCGGAGGGGGATGTACTGAGGGAGCGCCGCACTGTCAGAGGGGTAGTACTGAGGGAGCGCCGCACTGTCAGAGGGGCAGTACTGAGAGAGTGCCGCACTGTCAGAGGGGCAGTACTGAGGGAGCGCCGCACTGTTGGAGGGTGTAGTACTAAGGGAGCCCTGCACTGTTGGAGGGGCAGTACGGAGGGAGTGCTGCACTGTCGGAGGGGCAGTACTGAGAGAGCGCGCATTGTCGGAGGGGCAGTACTGAGGGAGCGCTGCACTATTGGAGGGGCAGTACTGAGGGAGCGCTGCACTGTCGGAGGGGCAGTACTGAGGGAGTGCTGCACTGTTGGAGGGGCAGTACTGAGGGAGCATCGCACTGTAGGAGGGACTATACTGAGAGAGCGCGCATTGTCGGAGGGGCAGTACTGAGGGAGCGCTGCACTATTGGAGGGGCAGTACTGAGGGAGCCTCGCACTGTCGGAGGGGCAGTACTGAGGGTGCACAGCACTGTCGGAGGGGCAGTACTGAGGGAGCGCCGCACTGTTGGAGGGTGTAGTACTAAGGGAGCCCTGCACTGTTGGAGGGGCAGTACTGAGGGAGTGCTGCACTGTCGGAGGGGCAGTACTGAGGGAGCACAGCACTATTGGAGGGACTATAGTGAGTGAGTGCCGCACTGTCGGAGGGACTATACTGAGAGAGCGCGCATTGTCGGAGGGGCAGTACTGAGGGAGCGCTGCACTATTGGATGGGCAGTACTGAGGGAGCGCTGCACTGTCGGAGGGGCAGTACTGAGGGAGCGCTGCACTGTCGGAGGGGCAGTACTGAGGGAGCGCTGCACTGTCGGAGGGACTATACTGAGAGAGCGCGCACTGTCGGAGGGGCAGTACTGAGGGAGCGCTGCGCTATCGGAGGGGCAGTACTGAGGGAGCCTCGCACTGTCGGAGGGACTATACTGATAGAGCGCGCACTGTCGGAGGGGCAGTACTGAGGGAGCCTCGCACTGTCGGAGGGACTATACTGAGAGAGCGCGCACTGTCGGAGGGGCAGTACTGAGAGAGCACAGCACTGTCGGAGGGGGCAGTACTGAGGGTGCACAGCACTGTCGGAGGGGCAGTACTGAGGGAGCGCCGCACTGTTGGAGGGTGTAGTACTGAGGGAGCCCTGCACTGTCGGAGGGGCAGTACTGAGGGAGTGCTGCACTGTCGGAGGGGCAGTACTAAGGGAGTGCTGCACTGTTGGAGGGGCAGTACTGAGGGAGCCTCGCACTGTAGGAGGGGCTATACTGAGGGAGCGTGCACTGTCGGAGTGGGATGTACTGAGGGAGCGCCGCACTGTCAGAGGGGCAGTACTGAGAGAGTGCCGCACTGTCAGAGGGGCAGTACTGAGGGAGCGCTGCACTGTTGGAGGGGCAGTATTGAGGGAGCGCCGCACTGTCAGAGGGGCAGTACTGAGGGAGCGCCGCACTGTCAGAGGGCCAGTACTGAGAGAGTGCCGCACTGTCAGAGGGGCAGTATTGAGGGAGCGCCGCACTGTCGGAGGGGGGGGGTGGGGGCAGTTCTGAGAGAGTGACGCACTGTCAGAGCGTCTTTACTGAGGGAGCGCCTCAGTGTCGGAGGACCAGTAATAAGGGAGTGCCGCACTGTCTGAGGGGCAGTACTGAGGGAGCACAGCACTATTGGAGGGGCTATAGTGAGGGAGTGCCGCACTGTCGGAGGGACTATACTGAGAGAGCGCGCATTGTCGGAGGGGCAGTACTGAGGGAGCGCTGCACTATTGGAGGGGCAGTACTGAGGGAGCCTCGCACTGTCGGAGGGGCAGTACTGAGAGAGCACAGCACTGTCGGAGGGGGCAGTACTGAGGGTGCACAGCACTGTCGGAGGGGCAGTACTGAGGGAGCCCTGCACTGTTGGAGGGGCAGTACTGAGGGAGTGCTGCACTGTCGGAGGGGCAGTACTGAGAGAGCGCGCATTGTCGGAGGGGCAGTACTGAGGGAGCGCTGCACTATTGGAGGGGCAGTACTGAGGGAGCGCTGCACTGTCGGAGGGGCAGTACTGTGGGAGTGCTGCACTGTTGGAGGGGCAGTACTGAGGGAGCCTCGCACTGTAGGAGGGACTATACTGAGGGAGCGTGCACGGTCGGAGGGGCAGTACTGAGGGAGCGCTGTACTGTCAGAGGGACAGTACTGAGGGAGTGCCGCACTGTCGGAGTGGGATGCACTGAGGGAGCGCCGCACTGTCAGAGGGGCAGTACTGAGAGAGTGCCGCACTGTCAGAGGGGCAGTACTGAGGGAGCGCTGCACTGTTGGAGGGGCAGTATTGAGGGAGCGCCGCACTGTCAGAGGGGCAGTACTGAGGGAGCGCCGCACTGTCAGAGGGGCAGTACTGAGAGAGTGCCGCACTGTCAGAGGGGCAGTATTGAGGGAGCGCCGCACTGTCGGAGGGGGGGGGGTGGGGGCAGTTCTGAGAGAGTGACGCACTGTCAGAGCGTCTTTACTGAGGGAGCGCCTCAGTGTCGGAGGACCAGTAATAAGGGAGTGCCGCACTGTCTGAGGGGCAGTACTGAGGGAGCACAGCACTATTGGAGGGGCTATAGTGAGGGAGTGCCGCACTGTCGGAGGGACTATACTGAGAGAGCGCGCATTGTCGGAGGGGCAGTACTGAGGGAGCGCTGCACTACTGGAGGGGCAGTACTGAGGGAGCCTCGCACTGTCGGAGGGGGCAGTACTGAGGGTGCACAGCACTGTCGGAGGGGCAGTACTGAGGGAGCGCCGCACTGTTGGAGGGTGTAGTACTAAGGGAGCCCTGCACTGTTGGAGGGGCAGTACTGAGGGAGTGCTGCACTGTCGGAGGGGCAGTACTGAGGGAGCACAGCACTATTGGAGGGACTATAGTGATGGAGTGCCGCACTGTCGGAGGGACTATACTGAGAGAGCGCGCATTGTCGGAGGGGCAGTACTGAGGGAGCGCTGCACTATTGCAGGGGCAGTACTGAGGGAGCGCTGCACTGTCGGAGGGGCAGTACTGAGGGAGCGCTGCACTGTCGGAGGGACTATACTGAGAGAGCGCGCACTGTCGGAGGGGCAGTACTGAGGGAGCGCTGCACTATCGGAGGGGCAGTACTGAGGGAGCCTCGCACTGTCGGAGGGACTATACTGATAGAGCGCGCACTGTCGGAGGGGCAGTACTGAGAGAGCACAGCACTGTCGGAGGGGGCAGTACTGAGGGTGCACAGCACTGTCGGAGGGGCAGTACTGAGGGAGCGCCGCACTGTTGGAGGGTGTAGTACTGAGGGAGCCCTGCACTGTCGGAGGGGCAGTACTGAGGGAGTGCTGCGCTGTCGGAGGGGCAGTACTAAGGGAGTGCTGCACTGTTGGAGGGGCAGTACTGAGGGAGCCTCGCACTGTAGGAGGGGCTATACTGAGGGAGCGTGCACTGTCGGAGGGGCAGCACTGAGGGAGCGCTGTACTGTCAGAGGGACAGTACTGAGGGAGTGCCGCAGTGTCGGAGGGGGATGTACTGAGGGAGCGCCGCACTGTCAGAGGTGCAGTATTGAGGGAGCGCCGCACTGTCGGAGGGGGGGGGCGGCAGTTCTGAGAGAGTGACGCACTGTCAGAGCGTCTTTACTAAGGGAGTGCCGCACTGTCTGAGGGGCAGTACTGAGGGAGCACAGCACTATTGGAGGGGCTATAGTGAGGGAGTGCCGCACTGTCGGAGGGACTATACTGAGAGAGCGCGCATTGTCGGAGGGGCAGTACTGAGAGAGCACAGCACTGTCGGAGGGGCAGTACTGAGGGTGCACAGCACTGTCGGAGGGGCAGTACTGAGAGAGCACAGCACTGTCGGAGGGGCAGTACTGAGGGTGCACAGCACTGTCGGAGGGGCAGTACTGAGAGAGCACAGCACTGTCGGAGGGGGCAGTACTAAGGGTGCACAGCACTGTCGGAGGGGCAGAACTGAGGGAGCGCCGCACTGTTGGAAGGTGTAGTACTGAGGGAGCCCTGCACTGTCGGAGGGGCAGTACTGAGGGAGTGCTGCGCTGTCGGAGGGGCAGTACTGAGGGAGCACAGCACTATTGGAGGGGCTATGTCAGTCGAGGAGGCGGGAGCTCGGAGCAGCGCGAGTCCGGGGTCGGCGAGAGGCCTATAAAGGCCAGCGGGAGCTCGGAGCAGTCAGTCGAGGAGGCGGGAGCTCGGAGCAGCGCGAGTCCGGGGTCGGCGAGAGGCCTATAAAGGCCAGCGGGAGCTCGGAGCAGTCAGTCGAGGAGGCGGGAGCTCGGAGCAGCGCGAGTCCGGGGTCGGCGAGAGGCCTATAAAGGCCAGCGGGAGCTCGGAGCAGTCAGTCGAGGAGGCGGGAGCTCGGAGCAGCGCGAGTCCGGGGTCGGTGAGAGGCCTATAAAGGCCAGCGGGAGCTCGGAGCAGCGCGAGTCCGGGGTCGGTGAGAGGCGTACCGGTGCAGCTACAGGGAGAAGGCAAAAAAACAAAGGTGACGTCACAGCCTAGGGGGTAAGTGATTGGCTGGTGATTGGTGAGTAGTTTTTCTTTTTCTTCTTATATTGGTCAGTAACTTTTAACATTGTTATTACCAGTTTAAGTGTATCTAAGGGTTAAGTCATGGCAGGAGAGCTCGGTCGGGTGTTATGCTCCTCCTGTACCATGTGGGAACTCAGGGACGCTTCCGGTGTCCCTGACGACTATGTGTGCGGGAAGTGTATCCGCCTCCAGCTCCTGACGGTCCGCGTTACGGAATTGGAGCTGAGGGTGGATTCACTCTGGAGCATCCACGATGCTGAGAATGACGTGAGTATCACGTGTAGTGAGTTGGTCTTACCGCAGGGAAAGGGTCCACAGCCAGATAGGGAATGGAAGACCAGCAGGAAGAGTAGAGCAAGGAAGGTAGTGCAGGGGTCCCCTGCGGTCATCCCCCTGCAAAACAGATACACCGCTTTGGGTACTGTTGAGGGGAATGACTCATCAGGGGAGGGCAGCAGCAGCCAAGTTCATGGCACCGTGGCTGGCTCTGCTGCACAGGAGGGCAAGAAAAAGAGTGGGAGAGCGATAGTGATAGGGGATTCAATTGTGAGGGGAATAGATAGGCGTTTCTGCGGCCGCAACCGAGACTCCAGGATGGTATGTTGCCTCCCTGGTGCAAGGGTCAAGGATGTCTCGGAGCGGGTGCAGGACATTCTGAAATGGGAGGGAGAACAGCCAGTTGTCGTGGTGCACATTGGTACCAACGACATAGGCAAAAAAAGGGATGAGGTCCTACGAAACGAATTTAAGGAGCTAGGAGCTAAATTAAAAAGTAGGACCTCAAAAGTAGTAATCTCGGGATTGCTACCAGTGCCACGTGATAGTCAGAGTAGGAATCGCAGGATAGCGCAGATGAATACGTGGCTTGAGCAGTGGTGCAGCAGGGAGGGATTCAAATTCCTGGGGCATTGGGACCGGTTCTGGGGGAGGTGGGACCAGTACAAACCGGACGGTCTGCACCTGGGCAGGACTGGAACCAATGTCCTCGGGGGAGTGTTTGCTAGTGCTGTTGGGGAGGATTTAAACTAATATGGCAGGGGGATGGGAACCAATGCAGGGAGACAGAGGGAAACAAAAAGGAGCCAAAAGCAAAAGACAGAAAGGAGATGAGGAAAAGTGTAGGGCAGAGAAACCCAAGGCAAATAACAAAAAGGGCCACTGTACAGCAAAATTCTAAAAGGACAAAGGGTGTTAATAAAACAAGCCTGAAGGCTTTGTGTCTTAATGCAAGGAGTATCCGCAATAAGGTGGATGAATTAATTGTGCAAATAGATGTTAACAAATATGATGTGATTGGGATTACGGAGACGTGGCTCCAGGATGATCAGGGCTGGGAACTCAACATTCAGGGGTATTCAACATTCAGGAAGGATAGAATAAAAGGAAAAGGAGGTGGGGTAGCATTGCTGGTTAAAGAGGAGATTAATGCAATAGTTAGGAAAGACATTAGCTTGGATGATGTGGAATCTATATGGGTAGAGCTGCAGAACACCAAAGGGCAAAAAACGTTAGTAGGAGTTGTGTACAGACCTCCAAACAGTAATAGGGATGTTGGGGAGGGCATCAAACAGGAAATTAGGGGTGCATGCAATAAAGGTGTAGCAGTTATAATGGGTGACTTTAATATGCACATAGATTGGGCTAGCCAAACTGGAAGCAATACGGTGGAGGAGGATTTCCTGGAGTGCATAAGGGATGGTTTTCTAGACCAATATGTTGAGGAACCAACTAGGGGGGAGGCCATCTTAGACTGGGTGTTGTGTAATGAGAGAGGATTAATTAGCAATCTCATTGTGCGAGGCCCCTTGGGGAAGAGTGACCATAATATGGTGGAATTCTGCATTAGGATGGAGAATGAAACAGTAATTTCAGAGACCATGGTCCAGAACTTAAAGAAGGGTAACTTTGAAGGTATGAGGCGAGAATTGGCTAGGATAGATTGGCGAATGATACTTAGGGGGTTGACTGTGGATGGGCAATGGCAGACATTTAGAGACCGCATGGATGAAGTACAACAATTGTACATTCCTGTCTGGCGTAAAAATAAAAAGGGGAAGGTGGCTCAACCGTGGCTATCTAGGGAAATCAGGGATAGTATTAAAGCCAAGGAAGTGGCATACAAATTGGCCAGAAATAGCAGCGAACCTGGGGACTGGGAGAAATTTAGAACTCAGCAGAGGAGGACAAAGGGTTTGATTAGGACAGGGAAAATGGAGTACGAGAAGAAGCTTGCAGGGAACATTAAGGCGGATTGCAAAAGTTTCTATAGGTATGTAAAGAGAAAAAGGTTGGTGAAGACAAACGTAGGTCCCCTGCAGTCAGAATCAGGGGAAGTCATAACGGGGAACAAAGAAATGGCGGATCAATTGAACAAGTACTTTGGTTCGGTATTCACTAAGGAGGATACAAACAACCTTCCGGATATAAAAGGGGTCAGAGGGTCTAGTAAGGAAGAGGAACTGAGGGAAATCTTTATTAGTCGGGAAATTGTGTTGGGGAAATTGATGGGATTGAAGGCAGATAAATCCCCAGGGCCTGATGGCCTGCATCCTAGAGTACTTAAGGAGGTGGCCTTGGAAATAGCGGATGCATTGACAGTCATTTTCCAACATTCCATTGACTCTGGATCAGTTCCTATGGAGTGGAGGGTAGCCAATGTAACCCCACTTTTTAAAAAAGGAGGGAGAGAGAAAACAGGGAATTATAGACCGGTCAGCCTGACCTCAGTAGTGGGTAAAATGATGGAATCAATTATTAAGGATGTCATAGCAGTGCATCTGGAAAATGGTGACATGATAGGTCCAAGTCAGCATGGATTTGTGAAAGGGAAATCATGCTTGACAAATCTTCTGGAATTTTTTGAGGATGTTTCCAGTAAAGTGGACAAAGGAGAACCAGTTGATGTGGTATATTTGGACTTTCAGAAGGCTTTCGACAAGGTCCCACACAAGAGATTAATGTGCAAAGTTAAAGCACATGGGATTGGGGGTAGTGTGCTGACGTGGATTGAGAACTGGTTGTCAGACAGGAAGCAAAGAGTAGGAGTAAACGGGTACTTTTCAGAATGGCAGGCAGTGACTAGTGGAGTGCCGCAAGGTTCTGTGCTGGGGCCCCAGCTGTTTACATTGTACATTAATGATTTAGACGAGGGGATTAAATGCAGTATCTCCAAATTTGCGGATGATACTAAGTTGGGTGGCAGTGTGAGCTGCGAGGAGGATGCTATTAGGCTGCAGAGTGACTTGGATAGGTTAGGTGAGTGGGCAAATGCATGGCAGATGAAGTATAATGTGGATAAATGTGAGGTTATCCACTTTGGTGGTAAAAACAGAGAGACAGACTATTATCTGAATGGTGACAGATTAGGAAAAGGGAAGGTGCAACGAGACCTGGGTGTCATGGTACATCAGTCATTGAAGGTTGGCATGCAGGTACAGCAGGCGGTTAAGAAAGCAAATGGCATGTTGGCCTTCATAGCGAGGGGATTTGAATACAGGGGCAGGGAGGTGTTGCTACAGTTGTACAGGGCCTTGGTGAGGCCACACCTGGAGTATTGTGTACAGTTTTGGTCTCCTAACTTGAGGAAGGACATTCTTGCTATTGAGGGAGTGCAGCGAAGGTTCACCAGACTGATTCCCGGGATGGCGGGACTGACCTATCAAGAAAGATTGGATCAATTGGGCTTGTATTCACTGGAGTTCAGAAGAATGAGAGGGGACCTCATAGAAACGTTTAAAATTCTGACGGGTTTAGACAGGTTAGATGCAGAAAGAATGTTCCCAATGTTGGGGAAGTCCAGAACCAGGGGTCACAGTCTGAGGATAAGGGGTAAGCCATTTAGGACCGAGATGAGGAGAAACTTCTTCACCCAGAGAGTGGTGAACCTGTGGAATTCTCTACCACAGAAAGTAGTTGAGGCCAATTCACTAAATATATTCAAAAGGGAGTTAGATGAAGTCCTTACTACTCGGGGGATCAAGGGTTATGGCGAGAAAGCAGGAAGGGGGTACTGAAGTTTCATGTTCAGCCATGAACTCATTGAATGGCGGTGCAGGCTAGAAGGGCTGAATGGCCTGCTCCTGCACCTATTTTCTATGTTTCTATGTTTCTATAGTGAGGGAGTGCCGCACTGTCGGAGGGACTATACTGAGAGAGCGCGCATTGTCGGAGGGGCAGTACTGAGGGAGCACTGCACTATTGGAGGGGCAGCACTGAGGGAGCGCTGCACTGTCGGAGGGGCAGTACTGAGGGAGCGCTGCACTGTCAGAGGGGCAGTACTGAGGGAGCGCTGCACTGTCGGAGGGACTATACTGAGAGAGCGCGCACTGTCGGAGGGGCAGTAGTGAGGGAGCGCTGCTCTATCGGAGGGGCAGTACTGAGGGAGCCTCGCACTGTCGGAGGGACTATACTGAGAGAGCGCGCCCTGTCGGAGGGGCAGTACTGAGGGAGCCTCGCACTGTTGGAGGGACTATACTGAGGGAGCCTCGCACTGTAGGAGGGGCTATACTGAGGGAGCGTGCACTGTCAGAGGGACAGTACTGAGGGAGTGCCGCACTGTCAGAGGGGCAGTTCTGAGAGAGTGACGCACTGTCAGAGCGTCTTTACTGAGGGAGCGCCTCAGTGTCGGAGGACCAGTAATAAGGGAGTGCCGCACTGTCTGAGGGGCAGTACTGAGGGAGCACAGCACTATTGGAGGGGCTATAGTGAGGGAGTGCCGCACTGTCGGAGGGACTATACTGAGAGAGCGCGCATTGTTGGAGGGGCAGTACTGAGGGAGCGCTGCACTATTGGAGGGGCAGTACTGAGGGAGCCTCGCACTGTCGGAGGGGCAGTACTGAGAGAGCACAGCACTGTCGGAGGGGGCAGTACTGAGGGTGCACAGCACTGTCGGAGGGGCAGTACTGAGGGAGCGCCGCACTGTTGGAGGGTGTAGTACTAAGGGAGCCCTGCACTGTTGGAGGGGCAGTACTGAGGGAGTGCTGCACTGTCGGAGGGGCAGTACTGAGGGAGTGCTGCACTGTCGGAGGGGCAGTACTGAGGGAGTGCTACACTGTCGGAGGAGCAGTACTGAGGGAGTGCTACACTGTCGGAGGGGCAGTACTGAGGGAGTGCTGCACTGTTGGAGGTGCAGTAATGCGGGTGCGCTGCACTGTCGGAGGGGTCGGCTTTCGGATGAGACGTTAAACCGAGGCCCCATCTACCCTCTGAGGTTGAGATAAATTATCCCACGGCACTATTTCGAAGAAGAGCAGAGTAGTTAGTTATCCCTGGTGTCCTGCCCAATATTTATCCCTCAATCAACGTGACGAAAAGCAGATTATCTGGTCATTATCACATTGCTGTTTGTGGTAACTTGCTTTGCGCAAATTTACTGCCTAGTTTCTTACATTGACTACAGCTGTAAAGAACTTTGGGATGTTCGACGGCTGTGAAAGGCACCATATAAACGCAAGTCATCTTTGTAGTTAAACAGCTGCCCATAGTCAACAACTAACTAGTTAATGAATACAGAGCTCACCAGTCACTCTGCTGGCTGCTTGCTGCTCAAATATCTCCTTGCTTACAGACTCTTGCTTGAACTCAGCTGAGCTGAACAGTTCGGACAAATCGGCCAATTCAAATACAGGTACTTATTGCAAGCCAGCCAATTAAAACATACCCAGGCGCCAGTACATTCCGAGCATTAGACCAGGCCCTCAAATCTGCCACCAAGCTCATGGTCTACTGGGCTGTAGTAATACCCGCCCTCCTGTATGGATCAGAGACATGGACCATGTACAGTAGACACCTCAAGTCGCTGGAGAAATACCACCAACGATGTCTCCGCAAGATCCTACAAATCCCCAGGGAGGACAGATGCACCAACGTTAGCGTCCTCGACCAGGCCAACATCCCCAGCATTGAAGCACTGACCACACTTGATCAGCCCCGCTGGGCAGGCCACATCGTCCGCTTGCCCCGACACGAGACTCCCAAAGCAAGCGCTCTGCTTGGTACTCCTTCACGGCAAGCGAGCCAAAGCTGGGCAAAGAAAACGTTTCAAGGACACCCTCAAAGCCTCCCTGATAAAGTACAACATCCCCATCGACACCTGGGAGTCCCTGGCCAAAGACCGTCCTAAGTGGAGGAAGAGCATCCGGGAGGGCGCTGAGCACCTTGAGTCTCGTCGCCGAGAGCATGTAGAAACCAAGCGGAGGCAACAGAAAGAACGTGCGGCAAACCAGACTCCCTACTCTTTCCTTCAACCACTGTCTGTCCCATTTGTGGCAGGGAATGTGGTTCCCATATTGGACTGTTCAGCCACCTAAGGACTCATTGCAAGAGTGGAAGCAAGTCTTCCTCGATTCCGAGGGACTGCCTATGATGATGATGATCTATGATGATGATGCTGATGATGAATGAAGTTATGAGGAAGGAGAAAGCAGTTAAGAAAAGTGTTCGAAAATTCTTCCTCATATCTAAAAAGTGTTCCGGCTCTAAATTTAGGTTAGGAACATAGGAACAGGAGCAGGCCATTCACCCCCTTGAGCCTGCACCGCCATTCAATTAGATCATAGCTGTACCTCAATCCATTTAATCCGCCTTTGCTCCCTGTCCCTTTCCAAACAAAAATCTATCGGTCTCAGCCCTGAGTTCTCCAAATGAACCCCAGAATCCACAGCCTTTTTGGGGCGATTCGGATTTCTCCTGCCCTCTGAGTGCAAAAGTCCTTCCTGACATCACCCCTAGCTCTAATGTTAACGTTCTGCCCCCTTTGTCCTTAGAATCAAGGAAATTTACAGCGCAGAAGGAGGCCATTTCGGCCCAAAGTGTCCACGCCGGCCGACCAAGAGCTATCCACTTTCTTGGTCCATAGCCCTGTAGATTACGACACTTCAAGTGCACATCCAAGTACTTTTTAAATGTGGTGAGGGTTTCTGCCTCTACCACCCTTTCAGGCAGTGAGTTCCAGACCCCCACCACCCTCTGGGTGAAGAAATTTCCCTCTATCATCATCACAGGCAGTGCCTCGATATCGCGGAAGACTTGCTTCCACTCTAAGAGTGAGTCCTTAGCTGGCTGAACAGTCCAATACGAGAACCACAGTCCCTGTCACAGGTGGGGCAGACAGTGGTTGGAGGAAAGGGAGGGTGGGACTGGTTTGCCGCACGCTCCTTCCGCTGCCTGCGCTTGCTTTCTCCATGCTCTCGGCGACGAGACTCGAGGAGCTCAGCGCCCTCCCGGATGCACTTCCTCCACTTAGGGCGGTCTTTGGGCCAGGGACTCCCAGGTGTCGGTGGGGATGTTGCACTTTATCAGGGAGGCTTTGAGGGTGTCCTTGTAACGTTTCCTCTGCCCACCTTTGGCTCGTTTGCCGTGAAGCAGCTCCGAGTTGAGCGCTTGCTTTGGGAGCCTATAAACCTCCGAGCAATTACTTTAAATCTGTGCCCCCTTCAGAGGAAAGCGTTTCTGGGGATCTACCCTACCGAATCCTTTTAACATCCATATGGAACTGCATGTGGAGTTCAGGCGGAGATACAGGGCCACCTAGAATAATCTTACCTTGACGGATTATCGTCAAAATATGCTTTCAGTGAGGGAGCTGGCTCTGCAAGAGATGCCTGTGCATTGTGAGACTATTTGGCCCCATTGCTCTGTCCAGTGAGACACCAGGAGTGTGACAGGCTGCCATAATAGAAGTGAAGTCAAGCACTGTCAGGTGGGAGAGCAGCGGGAAGGGAGGGGGTCTAAGTGCCAAAGGTAGTGATGGGTCACTGCCAGCCATTCATGGCTGAGACCCTCAGCCTCTTCATTGGAGCACAGGACCCGGGCTCGGGTTACACCGGCTCGAAGGGGGCAGTCTTCGGTGTAAACAGCAGGCAGGCGTATGTCAGGCGGAGGGTCTTTATCTCCTTCTCCGGCTCCTTTCCGCTGTTTATTTTACAATTATTCTTCGCATCTTGCTGCTAGAATAAACATCGCCTGCCCCACCCGCCCCCAAACTTCCGCGTTGCGCCCAGAATTATTCAAAGTTTATTCAGAGGAAAGTGGAAGAATACAAGACTAAGCACTGGGCTTTGGGTCGAGCGATGTGCTAATACGCCAACCCTGTCAATATAAGAAAGAAAGAAGGAAGAAAGGGGGAGAGAGAGAGAGAGAGAGAAAGGAAGGAAGAAAGAAAGAAAGAAAATATATATTTAAAATAATTGGATGTGCACTTGAAGTGCTGTAACCTAAAGGGCTACGGACCAAGAGCTGGAAAGTGGGATTGGCTGGAACACCATAGGCAGTCCCTCGGAATCGAGGAAGACTTGCTTCCACTCTAAAAGTGAGTTCTCAGGTGACTGAACAGTCCAATACAGGAATTACAGTCTCTGTCACAGGTGGGGCAGACAGTGGTTGAGGGAAGGGGTGGGTGGGGAGTCTGGCTTGCCGCACGCTCCTTTCGCTGCCTGCGCTTGGTTTCTGCATGCTCTTGGCGACGAGACTCGAGGTGCTCAGCGCCCTCCCAGATGCTCTTCTTCCACTTAGGGCGGTCTTTGGCCAGGTGTCCCAGCTCTTGGTCGGCCGGTGCGGACACGATGGGCCGAATGGCCTCCTTCCGTGCTGTAAATTTCTATGGTTCTAAAGAAAGAGAGAAAGAACCTTTTATGACCACCGGACATCCCTAAAGCACATTCCAGCCAATGAAATACTTTTGAAGTGTAGTCATTGCTGTAATGTGGGAAACGCGGCAGCTAATTGGCGCATGGCAAGCTCCCGTGCACAGCAATGTGATAATGACCAGATCATCTGTGTTTTTTGGTGTTGGCTGAAGGATAAATATTGCCCTGGGACACCGGGGAGAACTCCCTTGCACTTCTTCCAAATAGTGCCGTGGGATCTTTTACGTCCAGCTGAGAAAGCAGGCAGGGCCTTAGTTTAACATCTCACCTTAAAGACGACACCTCCGACAATGCGGCGTTCCCTCAGTACTGCCCCTCCGACAGTGCGGCGCTCCCTCAGTACTGCCCCTCCGACAGTGCGTCGCTCCTTCAGTACTGCCCCTCCGACAGTGCAGCGCTCCCTCAGTACTGCCCCTCCGACAGTGCGGCGCCCCCTCAGTACTGCCCCTCCGATAGTGCGGCGCTCCATCAGTACTGCCCCTCCGACAGTGCAGCGCTCCCTCAGTACTGCCCCTCCGACAGTGTGGCGCTCCCTCAGTACTGCCCCTCCGACAGTGCGGCACTCCCTCAGTACTGCCCCTCCGACAGTGCGGCGCTCCCTCAGTACTGCCCCCCCGACAGTGCAGCGCTCCCTCAGTACTGCCTGTCTGACAGCGCGGCGCTCCGTCAGCACTGGGCGAGTCAGCCTAGATTTTTTGAGCTCAAGTCTCGGGAGTGGGATTTGAACCCGCGACCTTCTGACACTAAAGAGCCGAAGTTGTGAGTTCAGTTCAACGACTTTAGAAGAGAGCAAACCTCAACATTTCTCTAACGGTTAATGAGACAGAATGCCCAATCATAGAATGATACAGGACAGAGGGAGGCCATTCGGCCCATCGTGCCTGTGCCGGCTCTTTGGTGGAGCTATCCAAGTAATGATGCTCTCTTGCTCTATCCCCAGAGTCCTACAAAGATTTCCCTTTCTAGTATTTATACAATTCCATTTTGAAAGTTATTTTTGAATCTGCTCCCACCGCCCTATCAGACAGTGTGTTCCAGATCACAACAACTCGCTGTGTAAATATTTTTCCTCATCTCCCTCTCTGCTTCTTTTGCCAATCACCTTAAATCTGTGTCCTCTGGTTATTGACCGTCCTGCCACTGGAAACAGTGTCTCCTTATTTACCCTATCAAAACTCTTCATGATTTTGAACGTCTCTATCAAATCGGCCCTTAGCTTTCTCTGCTCTCAGGAGAACAACCTCGCTCTCTCTAGTTCATCCACGCAGCTGTCGTAGTCTTTGTCAGCCGTGGCTCAGGGGGCAGCCCACTCGCCTCTGAGTCTGAAGGTTGTAGGTTCAAGCCCCACTCCAGGGACTTGCGTATAAAAATCTAGGGTGACGCTCCCTGTGCAGTACTGAGGGAGCGCTGCACTGTCGGAGGGGCAGTACTGAGGGAGCGCTGCACTGTCAGAGGGGCAGTACTGAGGGAACGCTGCACTGTCGGAGGGGCAGTACTGAGGGAGCGCTGCACTGTCGAAGGGGCAGTACTGAGGGAACGCTGCACTGTCGGAGGAGCAGTACTGAGGGAGCGCTGCACTGTCGGAGGGGCAGTACTGAGGGAGCGCCGCACTGTCGGAGGGGCAGTACTGAGGGAGCGCTGCACTGTCGGAGGGGCAGTACTGAGGGAGCGCTGCACTGTCGAAGGGGCAGTACTGAGGGAACGCTGCACTGTCGGAGGAGCAGTACTGAGGGAGCGCCGCACGGTCGGAGGGGCAGTACTGAGGGAGCGCTGCACTGTCGGAGGAGCAGTACTGAGGGAGCGCCGCACTGTCGGAGGGGCAGTACTGAGGGAGCGTTGCACTGTCGGAGGGGCAGTACTGAGGGAGCGCTGCACTGTCGGAGGAGCAGTACTGAGGGAGCGCTGCACTGTCGGAGGGGCAGTACTGAGGGAGCGTTGCACTGTCGGAGGGGCAGTACTGAGGGAGCGTTGCACGGTCGGAGGGGCAGTACTGAGGGAGCGTTGCACGGTCGGAGGGGCAGTACTGAGGGAGCGTTGCACTGTCGGAGGGACAGTACTGAGGGAGCGCTGCACTGTCGCAGGGACAGTACTGAGGGAGCGCTGCACTGTTGGAGGTGCCGTCTTTTGGATGAGACGTTAAACCGAGGCCCCGTCTGCCCTCTCAGGTGGACGTAAAAGATCCCACGGCACTATTTCGAAGAAGAGCAGAGGAGTTATCCCCGGTGCCCTGCCCGATATTTATTTCTTAATCAGCATAATTGGTCATTATCACATTGCTGTTTGTGAGAGCTTGCTGTGTGCAAATTGGCTGCCGCGTTTCCCACATTACACTCCAAATGTATTTCATTGGTTGTAAAGTGTTTTGGGACGTCCGGTGGTCGTGAAAGGCGCTATATAAATGCAAGTCTTTCTTTCTTCAGGTATTTTTCCAATCTCCTTTTGAAAGTTAATATTGAATAAGAATTAGGAGCAGGAGCAGGCCATTCGGCTCCTCGAGCCTGCTCCACCATTCAATAAGGTCATGGCTAATCTTCTACCTCAACTCCACTTTCCTGCACTATCCCCATATCCCTTGATTCCCTCAGTTTTGTTCTCCTAATCTGAGGAAGGACACTCTTGCCATTGAGGGAGTGCAGCGAAGGTTCACCAGACTGATTCCCGGGATGGCAGGACTGACATATGAAGAAAGACTGGATCGACGAGGCTTATATTCACTGGAATTTAGAAGAATGAGAGGGGATCTCCATGATCTTATTGAATGGTGGTGCAGGCTCGAAGGGCCGAATGGCCTGCTCCTGCATCTATTTTCTATGTTTCAATGTTTCTATCCAAAAATCTATCTTGAATATACTCAATGACTGAGCCTCCACAGTCCTCTGGGGTAGAGAATTCCAAAGATTCACCACCCTCTGAGTGAAGAATTTTCTCCTCATCTCAGTCCTAAATTGGCCGACCCCTTATTCTGAGACTGTGACCCCTGGTTCTAGACTCTCCAGCCCAGGGGAAACATCCTCCCTGCATCTACCCTGTAAAAATTATCTATGTTTCAATGAATATCATTTAAAAGTTACGAAATCTTTGGGAATAAACCTCTTCAGCCCCACTTTACAACAAGTATTGACCCAGTGAGAAGCTGGGAAGAAATGGTGAAGATTGCTCTAACACATGTCAGTGTAAATTCTGGTCTCTCACTGTAGGAGTGCTCAAACTCATTCATCACAGACCCTGGTCACTCTGCTGGACTCTGGACACAGGTCACAGGTTCAGCTCCAACAGCTACCACATTTGTTGATCAAAGGTGGTTCCTTAGAACTGAACTTAACAGATGAACGCGGTGGGTAGCACTTGTACAAACATATCTGCTGGCCACACGTGGAGAGAGGAGAAACAACCAGTATTGTCCTTTCTCTGCCGCTGTATTGCCTCGCCCCCCTCGAACACCCCCCCTCCCCCTCCCCTCCTCCACCCCCCCGCAGGTTGCCCTCAACCCCGTGTTCACCCTGCACAGCTGCCACCTTCACAACAGTTGGTTATACCGAGACAGAATGGCGTCATGATTTGGTAAAGTGGGGGGGGGGAGTGGGGTGGGGGGGGTGGGAGGGGGCGAGAGGCACGGGTAAGGGGAGGAGGGGGATTTTTGAACGGTAAAGGAGTCGATGGTTATGGGGAGCGGGCGGCGAAATGGAGCCAAGATCAGGTCAGCTATCACAATCATCATCATAGGCAGTCCTTCGGAATCGAGGAAGACTTGCTTCCACTCTAAAAGTGAGTCCTTAGGTGGCTGAACGGTCCAATACGGGAGCCACAGTCCCTGTCACAGGTGGGGCAGACAGTGGTTGAAGGAAAGGGAGGGTGGGACTGGTTTGCCGCACGCTCCTTCCACTGCCTGCGCTTGGTTTCTGCATGCTCTCGGCGACGGGACTCGAAGTGCTCTGCGCCCTCCCGGATGCACTTTCTCCACTTAGGGCGATCTTTGGCCAGGGACTCCCAGGTGTCGGTGGGGGATGTTGCACTTTATCAAGGAAGCTTTGAGGGTGTCCTTGTAATGTTTCTTCTGCCCACCTGGGGCTCGCTTGCTGTGAAGGAGTTCCGAGTAGATCAGATCAACCATGATCTTATTGAATGGCGGAGCAGGCTCGAGGGGCCAAATGGCCTACTCCTGCTCCTAATTCTTATGTTATTATCCTTAAGAACAGAATCAGGGAGGTCCAAACTAACTTGACCCGCTTCCCTTTCAAGAAATTTTTATATAGCGCCTTTCTTAACCACCGGATGCCCCAAAGTGCTTTACAGCCAATGAAGTCCTTTTGGAAGTGTAGTCACTGTTGTAATGTGGGAAATGTGGCAGCCAACAGCCAACTTGCTCCCACAAACAGCAATGACATATAATGACCGGATCATTTGTTTTTGTTACATTGTTTGAGGGATAAATATTGACCAGGTCACTTCCCTGCTCTTCTTCAAAATATTGCCATGGGACCTTTTACGTCCACCTGAGAGGGCAGGTGGCCTCGGTTTAACATCGCATCCGAAAGACGGCATCTCCGACAGTGCAGCGCTCCCTCAGTACTGCCCCTCCAACAGTGCAGCGCTCCCTCAGTACTGCCCCTCCGACAGTGCAGCACTCCCTCAGTACTGCCCCTCCGACAGTGCAGCGCTCCCTCAGTACTGCCCCTCCGACAGTGCAGCGCTCCCTCAGTACTGCCCCTCTGACAGTGCAGCGCTCCCTCAGTACTGCCCCTCCGACGGTGCAGCACTCCCTCAGTACTGCCCCTCCGACAGTGCAGCGCTCCCTCAGTACTGCCCCTCCGACAGTGCAGCGCTCCATCAGTACTGCCCCCTCAGTACTGTCCCTCCGACAGTGCAGCGCTCCCTCAGTACTGCCCCTCCGACAGTGCAGCGCTCCATCAGTACTGCCCCCTCAGTACTGTCCCTCCGACAGTGCAGCGCTCCCTCAGTACTGCCCCTCCGACAGTGCAGCGCTCCATCAGTACTGCCCCTCCGACAGTGCAGCGCTCCCTCAGCACTGCCCCTCCGACAGTGCAGCGCTCCCTCAGCACTGCCCCTCTGACAGTGCAGCACTCCCTCAGTACTGCCCCTCTGACAGTGCAGCTCTCCCTCAGTACTGCCCCTCTGACAGTGCAGCACTCCCTCAGTACTGCCCCCTCAGTACTGTCCCTCCGACAGTGCAGCGCTCCCTCAGTACTGCCCCTCCGACAGGGCAGCGCTCCATCAGTACTGCCCCTCCGACAGTGCAGCGCTCCCTCAGTACTGCCCCTCCGACAGTGCAGCGCTCCCTCAGTACTGCCCCTCCGACAGTGCGGCGCTCCCTCAGTACTGCCCCTCCGACAGTGCGGCGCTCCCTCAGTATTGCACTGGGAATGTCAGCCTAGATTATTTGTGCTCCAGTCCCTGGAGTGGGACTTGAACCCACAACCTACTGACTCAAGGGCGAGTGTGCCATTCACTGAGCCATGGCTGACACTTCAAGACCACCATCCATGTTCTTTAAAGCTCTTCAGCTTACGTGAAGCACGTTGAGGGAATCCTAAGAAATGCGAAAAGGCGCTATACAAATGCAAGTCTTTAAAAAATATTTTTAATAGCCCAACCCCATCTTCTCACTATGGCTAACCATCCCTTACCTCTACAGAAGCACATCTAATTGTCCATCGAACCTACTCTGCTGCCTCCACTGGCTCTCTCTGGTAATTTATTCCACCAGTCTGTTCAACTGGGTGTGGTAGTGTCGTGGTTATGTTACTGGAGTTAGTAACCCAACAGGTGAGTCCGAGATCCAGAGAAGGTGAGTTCAAATCCCACCAGGTTTCAGTCTTAAACCGCTGGAACTCATCATCATCATCATAGGCAGTCCCTCGGAATCGAGGAAGACTTGCTTCCACTCTAAAAGTGAGTTCTCAGGTGACTGAACAGTCCAATACGGGAATTACAGTCTCTGTCACAGGTGGGACAGACAGTGGTTGAAGGAAAGGGTGGGTGGGGAGTCTGGTTTGTCACACGCTCCTTCCGCTGCCTGCGCTTGGTTTCTGCATGCTCTCGGCCTCTTGGGTTCAGAGGCTGAACTCCAAGCCATAGTCAGCATCTTCACCGAGGCGTACGAAAGCATAGGCCTTACACTGAACATCCGTAAGGCAAAGGTGCTCCACACTGCCCTCCAGTCATCAAGATCCACGGCCCGGCCCTGGACAACGTAGACCACTTTCCATACCTCGGGAGCCTATTATCAGCAAGGGCAGCCATCGACGATGGGGTCCAACACCGCCTCCAGTGCGCCAGCGCAGCCTTCGGTCACCCGAGGAAGAGAGTGTTTGAAGACCAGGCCCTCAAATCTGCCACCAAGCTCATGGTCTACAGGGCTGCAGTGATACCCGCCCTCCTGTATGGCTCAGAGACGTGGACCATGTACAGCAGACACCTCAAATCGCTCTGGAACTAAAACGCTTGTATCAGTAAAAGTGTCAGAGTGTCGAAAAACCCAACTGGTTCACCAATGTCCCTTCAGGGAAGGAAATCTGCCGTCCTCATCCAGTCTGTGCCTCCAGTCCCACACCAAAGTGGTTTGACTCTTAAGTGGCCTAGCAAGCCACTTAGTTGTGCCAAACCACTGCAAAGAATTCCACAAGGACTGCAGCGGTTCAAGAAGCAGGCCCACCACCAGGTATCAGCCATGGCTCAGCCGCCGCCTCCGTCTCAGAAGGTTGTGGATTCGAGTCCCACTCCAGAGACCTGGGTGCAAAGTCTAGGCTGACACTCCAGGGCAGTACTGAGGGAGCTCTGCACTGTCGGAGATGCCGTCTTTCAGATGAGACATTAAACTGAGGACCCCTCTGTTCTCTCAGGTGGACGTAAAAGATACCATGGCGCTATTCAAAGAAAAGCAGGGGAATTCTATCTGGTGTCCTGTTCCTATATTTATCCCTCAAACAACAAAAAAGGTGATCTGTTTGTGGGAGCTTGCTGTGCGCAAATCGGCTTGTGTGTTTCCTACATTACAAACGCGACTACACGTCAACAGTACTTCATTGGCTGTAAAGCGCTTTGGACCATCCTGAGGTTGTGAAAGGTGCTATATAAATGCAAGTCTTTCTTTCACCGCCACCGTCTCAATGGCAACTGGGATGGGCAATAAATGCCGGCCTTGCCAGCGACGCCCTCATCCCAAGAATGAAAAAAACCTTTCAATAAGAAGAGAAAGTCAGACTGAGCTTTATTATATCGGTCAGTGATGCAGACAATGTGAGTGGGGTCATAAGACAATTAGATGCAGGCCGTGATCCTGACCAACGCATCAACCACAGACTCAATCCATGTCCGAACCGGGGTCAAGCAGGGCTGCGTCATCGCGCCAACCCCTCTTCTCGATTTTCCTCGCTGCAATGCACCACCTCACACTCAACAAGCTCCCCACTGGAGTGGAACTAAACTACAGAACCAGTGGGAACCTGTTCAACCTTCGGCGCCTTCAGCCAGATTCAAGACCACCCCATCCTCTGTCGTCGAACTACATTATTGGGTTGAATGGCCTTTTCTGCCTCTTAAGAAATCCTTCTGCCCCAATATGTGATGCAACAGTTTGGTGACCCATTTGGCCAACTTGATGTGAAATGAATCACCACATAAAGCATTTGTGAAGCAAGAAAAAGATTATCCAAACAAAAACCTTCATGAAAATTGTGTTCCTTTCAAATATATTTCTTTTAAGAGGTCGATATATTTAAGATGTTGAGGGGCACCTGGCTGGAGAGTCTGGAACGAAAGGGCATCAGGGTATGGCATTGGCCATTTAGGACTGAGATGAGGAGGAATTTCTTCATTTGGAGGGTTGTGAAACTTGGAATTCTCTGCCCCAGAGAGCTGTGGAGGCTCAGTCTTTGAGGATATTCAAGGCTGAGATCGATAGATTTTTGGAGTCTAGGGGAATCGAGGGATATGGGGATCGGGCGGGAAAGTGGAGTTGAGGTCGAAGATCAGCCATGATCGTATTAAATGGCGGAGCAGGCTCGAGGGGCCGTATGGCCTGCTCCTAATTCTTATCCTCTTAATAGTACTCAGTGAATCGCACAACCGCTCCAGATTTAAGATAACTGGCAAAAGATACAGAGGGGAGATGGGGGGTAAATGTGTTTACGCAGCGAGTTAGTGTGATCTGGGACATGCTGCCTGAAAGGGCGCTGGAAGCAGATTCAACAGTAACTCATCCCACGGCACTATTTCGAAGAAGAGCAGGAAAGTTAACCCCAGTGTCCTGGAGCCAGAATTTATCTCCCAATCAACGTAACAAAACCGGATTATCTGGTCGTTATCACATTGCTGTTTGTGGGAGCTTGCAAAATTGGCTGCCGCGTTTCCCACATTTGTGAAGCAAGAAAAAGATTATCCAAACAAAAACCTTCATGAAAATTGTGTTCCTTTCAAATATATTTCTTTTAAGAGGTCGATATATTTAAGATGTTGAGAGGCATCTGGCTGGAGAGTCTGGAACGAAAGGGCATCAGGGTATGGCATTGGCCATTTAGGACTGAGATGAGGAGAAATTTCTTCATTTGGAGGGTTGTGAAACTTGGAATTCTCTGCCCCAGAGGGCTGTGTAGGCTCAGTCGTTGAGTATATTCAAGGCTGAGATCGATAGAAATTTGGAGTCTAGGGGAATCGAGGGATATGGGGGCCGGGCGGGAAAGTGGAGTTGCAGTCAACAACTACACTCCAAAAGTACTTCATTGGCTGCAAAGCACTTTGAGACATCCAGTGGTTGCGAAAGGCGCTATATAAATGCAAGTCTTTTTTTTTTCAAAAGGGAGTTGGATAAATACTTGAAAAAGGAAAGATTTGCAGGGTTGTGGGGGAAAGAGCAGGGGCAGTGGGATTAATGGGATAGCACTTTCAAAAAGCCGGCAGAGTCACAATGGGCCGAATGGCCTCCTTCTGTGCTGTAGGATGCTATGATTCAATGACTTGTTTACCGTCTTAGTGCTATCTATGTCTCAGTTGTGTTTAGATTGATCTGCTCACTCTGCTTACATTGCGGGTACAGTATGTTTAGACTTAATTGGGACTGTAATGAAGTTTAGAATGTTTGCAAACTATTTTTTTTGCTGTAACCCTGGGAATATAAACTGTCGCGTTTGATCTCAAGTGCAAATTTGGAATGCTTACATAAATGTGAATTTGACGGTTCTCTGTGGGTGAATGTGTGCACTCATCAATCAGCGAGAGATTAATGCCGGGAGGGAAGTCGTTTCCTGTTTCAGGGTCACTCGGGTCTATTTTGATTATCCAGCCCTACAACATAAGAAATAGGAGCAGGAATCGGCCATTTGGCCCCTCGAGCCTGCTCCGCCATTCAATGAGATCATGGCTGAACAGATCCTGGCCTCAGCTCCACTTCCCTGCCTACTCCCCATAATCCTTGACTCCCTTATCGCTCAAAAATCTGTCTATTTTCGCCTTAAATATATTCAATGACCCAGCCTCCACAGCTCTCTGGGGCAGAGAATTCCAAAGAAGCACAACCCTTTGAGAGAAGAAATTCCTCTTCATCTTTGTCTTAAATAGGCTGCCCCTTATTCTTAAATTATGCTCCCTAATTCCAGATTCCCCCACGAGGGGAAACATCCTCTCTGCATCCACCTTGTCAAGCCCTCTCATAATCTTATATGTCTCAATAAGATCACCTCTCATTCTTCTAAACTCCAATTAGTATAGGCCCAACCTGCTCAACCTTTCTTCATAAGACAACCCCTTCATCTCAGGAATCAACCGAGTGAACCTTCTCTGAACAGCCTCCAATGCAAGTATATCCTTCCTTAAATATGGAGACCAAAACTGTACGCAGTACTCCAGGTGTGGCCTCACCAATACCCTGTACAGTTGTAGCAGGGCTTCTCTGCTTTTATACTCCATCCCCCTTTGCAATAAAGGCCAACATTCCATTTGCCTTCCTGATCACTTGCTGTACCTGCACACTAACCTTTTGCGTTTCATGCACAACCCTCCGAGATCTCTGCTCTCCTCCAATTCTGCCCTCTTGCCCACCCTGATTTCCATCGCTCCACCATTGGCGGCCGTGCCTTCAGCTGCCTGGGTCCCAAGCTCTGGAATTCCCTTCCTAAACCTTTCCGTCTCTCTCTCCTTAAGACGCTCCTCAAAACCTACCTCTTTGACCCATGCTTTTTGGTCGGCCACCTTAACATCTCCTTGTGTGGCTCGGTGTCAAATTTTGTTTGACAATCGCTCCTGTGAAGCGTCTTTGAATGTTTTCATTACGGTAAAGGTGTTATATAAATGATAGTTGTTGTTGTTGATTCGGGGGCACCTTCCAGAAGTAGTTTCAATGGTTGGGATATTAGGGAACAGGAGTGCCCAAGTTTCTGATGCGTGCTCTCGACTGGCAAACCTCCATGGCAGGTGAGTGAATGTATTAAATGACCACGCAAATTAGCAACCGTACTCTGAAGATAATGGGGGTAAGGGGGATAGAGTATAAAAGCAGAGAAGTCGTGCTACAACTGTACAGGGTATTGGTGAGGCCACACCTGGAGTACAATTTTGGTCTCCGTATTTAAGGAAGGATATACTTGCATTGGAGGCTGTTCACTAAGTTGATTCCGGAGATGAGGGGGTTGACTTATGAGGAAAGGTTGAGTAGGTTGGGCCTCTACTCATTGGAATTCAGAAGAATGAGAGGTGATCTTATCGAAACGTATAAGATTATGAGGGGGCTCGACAAGGTGGATGCAGAGAGGATGTTTCCACTGATGGGGGAGACTAGAACTAGGGGGCATGATCTTAGAATAAGGGGCCGCCCATTTAAAACTGAAATGAGGAGGAATTTCTTCACTCTGAGGGTTGTAAATCTGTGGAATTCTCTGCCTCAGAGAGCTGTGGAAGCTGGGACATTGAATAAATTTAAGACAGAGGTAGACAGTTTCTTAACCGATAAGGGAATAAGGGGTAATGGGGAGCGGGCGGGGAAGTGGAGCTGAGTCCATGATCGAATCAGCCATGATCATATTGAATGGCGGAGCAGTCTCGAGGGGCCGAATGGCCGACTCCTGCTCCTATTTCTTATGCTCTTATGTTCTTAAATTCGGTTGGGTAACGCATCTCGCTAAAGGGTTTGCAGCCGTGAGTGTCATCATTCGCGCCGCTTGGTAAATTCCGTGTGCCTGGCGTGCAGAGCTGTCCTGGGGCGCTACGGGAAGGAATGATTGCGTGAGGTAAGTGTGATTGATATGGGTTCTTTTTGGTGATTTAACTTTATTTGGATGGGGGAATGTTTTTTGTATTTTTTGGTCCTATTTTTTTTTTCCATTGCAGGGAGGCCTCTCTTTGGGCGTTACGAAGTCGGCTCTTTAGCACCAGGATCTTCGGTTATGCATCCGGCCCTGATGGAAATGTTGCAATGTTTCCCTCCACACTCAACTCCACTCTCAGGGCGCAAAGCCTGAATTTTTCAGTTGCCGTCACTAAAGATTTTCCGGTGCTAAATTTAGCACCTGCCCGACATTCTTCTGCTTCTTCGGCAGTCCCTCGGAGTCGAGGATGACTTGCTGCCACACTAAGAACGAGTTCTCAGGTGACCGAAATGTCCAATGCGAGACCTACAATCTCTGTCACAGGTGGGGCAGATGGTGGTTGGCGGGACGGCTGGGTGGGGAGTCTGGTTTGCCGCACGCTCCTTCCGCTGCCTGCGCTTGGCTTCTGCATGCTCTCGGCGATGAGGCTCGAGGTGCTCAGCGCCCTCCCGGATGCTCCTCCTCCACTTAGGGCGGATCTTTGGCCCGGGATTCCCAGGTGTCGCTGGGGGTGTTGCATTTTATCAGGGAGGCTTTGAGGGTGTCCTTGAAACGTTTCCTCTGCCCACCTGCGGCTCACTTGCCGTGTAGGAGCTCCGAGTAGAGCGCTTGCTTTGGGAGTCTCGTGTCGAGTATGCAGATGATGTGGCCTGCCCAACGGAGCTGGTTGAGCGTGGTCAGTGCTTCGATGTTGCGCCTTAGGAACCCTCCAACCAAATTTCTAGCCCAATATGTTGTTCATTCTCGGGAGGTGGGTATCACTGGAAAGTCCGGCATTTTATTTACCATCCCTCGTTGCCCCGAACTGAGTGGCTTTCTCTATTATTTCAGAGTCCAGTTAGGAGTTGGATGTGGGACTGGAGTCACATGTAGGCCCAGACCTTGTAGGGACGGCATATAAAACATAAGAAATAGGAGCAGGAGTAGGCCATACAGCCCCTCGTGCCTGCTCTGACATTCAATAAGATCATGGCTGATCTGATCATGGACTCAGGTCCACTTCCCCGCCCGCTCCCCATAACCCCTATCCTCTTATCGTTTAAGAAGCTGTCTATTTCTGTCTTAAATTTATTCAATGTCCTAGTTTCCACAGCTCTCTGAGGCAGCAAATTCCACAGATTTACAACCCTCTGAGAGAAGAAATTCCTCCTCATCTCAGTTTTAAATGGGCGGACCCTTATTCTAAGATTATGCCCCCTAGTTCTAGTCTCCCCTATTAGTGGAAACATCCTCTCTGCATCCACCTTGTCAAGACCCCTTATAATCTTATACATTTCAATAAGATCACCTCTCATTCTTCTGAATTCCAATGAGTAGAGGTCCAACCTACTTAACTTTTTCTCATAAGTCAACCCCCTCATCCCCGGAATCAACCTAGTGAACCTTCTCTGAGCTGCCTCCAAAGCAAGTATATCCTCTCGTAAATATGGAAACCAAAACTGCACGCAGTATTCCAGGTGTGGCCTCACCAATACCCTGTACAGTTGTAGCAAGACTTCCCTGCTTTTATACTCTATCCCCTTTGCAATAAAGGCTAAGATACCATTGGCCTTTCTGATCACTTGCTGTATCTGCATACTATCCTTTTGTGTTTCAGGCACAAGTACCACCATGTCCCGTTGTACTGCAGCACTTTGCATAGAAACATAGAAACATAGAAAATAGGTGCAGGAGTAGGCCATTCGGCCCTTCGAGCCTGCACTACCATTCAATATGATCATGCTGATCATTCACCTCAGTACCCCTTTCCTGCTTTCTCTCCATACCCCTTGATCCCTTTAGCCGTAAGGGCCACATCTAACTGCCTTTTGAATATAACGAACTGGCTTCAACAACTATCTGCGGCAGAGAATTCCACAGGTTCACAATTCTCTGAGTGAAGAAGTTTCTCCTCATCTCAGTCCTAAATGGCTTACCCCTTATCCTTAGACTATGTCCCCTGGTTCTGGACTTCCCCAACATCGGGAACATTCTTCCCGCATCTAACCTGTCCAGTCCCGTCAGACTTTTATATGTTTCTATGAGATCCCCTCTTATCCTTCTAAACTCCAGTGAATATAAGCCTCGTCAATCCAGTCTTTCTTCATATATCAGTCCTGCCATCCCGGGAATCAGTCTGGTGAACCTTCGCTGCACTCCCTCAATAGCAAGAATGTCCTTCCTCAGATTAGGAGACCAAAACTGAACACAATACCCAGGTGGTGCCTCATTAAGGCCCTGTACAACTGCAGTAAGACCTCCCTGCTCCTATACTCAAATTCCCTAGCTATGAAGGCCAACATACCATTTGCCTTCTTCACTGCTTACTGTACCTGCATGCCAGTTTCAATGACTGATGTACAATGACACCCAGGTCACGTTGCACCTCCCTTTTTCCTAATCTGCCAGTATTCAGATAATATTCTGCCTTCGTGTTTTTGCCCCCAAAGTGGATATCCTCACATTTATCCATATTATACTGCATCTGCGATGCGTTTGCCCAGTCACCTAACCTGTCCAAGTCACCCTGCAGCCTTTTAGCGTCTACATCACAGCTCACTCCGCCACCCAGCTTAGTGTCATCTGCAAACTTGGAGATATTACATTCCTTCATCTAAATAATTAATGTATATTGTAAATAGCTGGGGTCCCAGCACTGAGCCCTGCGGTACTCCACTAGTCACTGCCTGCCATTCTGAAAAGGACCCGTTTATCCCGACTCTCTGCTTCCTGTCTGCCAACCAATTCTCTATCCACGTCAGTACATTACCCCCAATACCATGTGCTTTAATTTTGCACACCAATCTCTTGTGTGGGACCTTTTGAAAGTCCAAATACACCACATCCACTGGTTCTCCCTTGTCCACTCTACCAGTTACATCCTTAAAAAAGTCTGGAGGATTTGTCAAGCATGATTTCTCTTTCATAAATCCATGCTGTCTTGGATCGATCCTGTCACTGCTTTACAAATGCGCTGCTATTTCAACTTTAATAATTGATTCCAACATTTTCCCCACTACTGATGTCAGGCTAACCTGCTTTCTCTCTCCCTCTTTTCTTAAAAAGTGGTGTTACATTAGCTACCCTCCAGACCATAGGAACTGATCCAGAGTCGATACACTGTTGGAAAATGATCACCAATGCATCCACTATTTCTAGGGCCACTTCCTTAAGTACTCTGGGATGCAGACTATCAGGCCCCGGGGATTTATCGGCCTTCAATCCCATCAATTTCCCTAACACAATTTCCCGCCTAATAAGGATTTCCTTCAGTTCCTCCTTCTCACTAGACCCTCAGTCCCCTTGTATTTCCGGAAGGTTATTTGTGTCTTCCTTCGTGAAGACAGAACCAAAGTATTTCATTAACTGGTCTGCCATTTCTTTGTTCCCCGTTATAAATTCACCTGAATCTGACTGCAAGGTACCTATGTTTGTCTTCACTAATCTTTTTCTCTTCATAGATCTATAGAAGGTTTTGCAGTCAGTTTTTATATTCCCAGCAAGCTTCCTCTCATACTCTATTTATCCCCTCCTAATTGAACCTTTTGTCCTTCTTTCCCCAGTTAAGTAACAACTTGCTCTTTCCTAAAAGGCAGTGGGAGAAGGAATGGTTGCATGAGGTGAATGTGATTATTTTTTTCTTATTTTTTTGTTTGCGATTTATCTTTATGTGGGGTGAGCAAGGTATTGGGAATGTTTTGGTGGGGTTTTTCTCGAGAGAAGCCTATCTTGGGGTGCTCCGAGGCCGGCTGTTCAGCTCGACTTTTCACTTGCTCAGTCGGCCTAGCGTCCCAAGAGAGGTGTGGAACGCTTCCCCTAGCACCCCGCCCCACATTCAGGGGCAAAGCTGCTGAATATTGTGGCTGCAGACACAAAACATTTCCCAGCGTAAAACTCAGCGCCCTGCCTCCAAGGGCAGATTGACCACGGGTGGGAATTGACCATGGGGGGGATTGACCATGGGGGGCGGATTAACCACGGGAGGATTAACCACGGGGCGGATTAACCACGGGAGGATTAACCACGGGGGGATTAACCACGGGGGGATTGACCATGGGGGGCGGATTAACCACGGGAGGATTAACCACGGGGCGGATTAACCACGGGGGGATTAACCACGGGGGGATTGACCACGGGGGGATTAACCACGGGGGGATTGACCACGGGGGGATTGACCACGGGAGGATTAACCACGGGGCGGATTAACCACGGGAGGATTAACCACGGGGGGATTGACCATGGGGGGATTGACCACGGGGGGATTAACCACGGGGGGATTGACCACGGGAGGATTGACCACGGGCGGATTAACCACGGGAGTGATTAACCACGGGGGGATTGACCACGGGGAGATTGACCACGGGGGGATTAACCACGGGGCTGATTGACCACGGGGGAATTGACCATGGGTGGGAATTGACCATGGGCAGGGGATTGACCACGGGGGGATTGACCACGGGGGGATTGACCATGGGGAGGGGATTGACCACGGAGGGGGAATTAACCACGGGGGGATTGACCACGGGTGGGAATTGACCATGGGGAGGGGATTGACCATGGAGGGATTGACCACGGGAGGATTAACCACGGAGGGATTGACCACGGGGGGATTGACCACGGGGGGGATTGACCACGGGGGGGGATTGACCACGGGGGGGATTGACCACGGGGGGATTAACCACGGGGGGATTGACCACGGGGGGATTGACCACGGGGGGATTGACCACGGGGGGATTGACCACGGGAGGATTAACCACGGGAGTGATTAACCACGGGGGGATTGACCACGGGGGGATTGACCACGGGGGGATTGACCACGGGGGGATTAACCACGGGGCTGATTGACCACAGGGGAATTGACCACGGGTGGAAATTGACCATGGGGAGGGGATTGACCACGGGGGGATTGACCACGGGTGGGAATTGACCATGGGGAGGGGATTGACCATGGAGGGATTGACCACGGGAGGATTAACCACGGAGGGATTGACCACGGGGGGGATTGACCACGGGGGGATTAACCACGGGGGGATTGACCACGGGGGGATTGACCACGGAGGGATTGACCACGGGGGGATTGACCACGGGGGGATTGACCACGGGGGGGATTGACCACGGGGGGGATTGACCATGGAGGGGATTGACCATGGAGGGGATTGACCACGGAGGGATTGACCACAGGGGGATTGACCACGGGGGGGATTGACCATGGAGGGGATTGACCACAGAGGGATTGACCACGTGGGGATTGACCACATGGGGATTGACCACGGGGGGATTGACCACGGGGGGATTGACCACGGGGGGATTGACCATGGAGGGGATTGACCATGGGGGGGGGGAAATGACCACGGGGGGATTGACCATGGTGGGGGGGGGAGGATTGACCACGGGGGGATTGACCACGGGGGGATTGACCACGGGGGGGATTGACCACGGGTGGGATTGACCATGGAGGGGATTGACCACGGGGGGGGGGGGAAATTGATCACGGGGGGATTGACCGCGGAGGCGGATTAACCATGGGGCGGATTGACCACGGGCGGATTAACCACGGGCGGATTAACCACGGGGGGATTGACCACGGGTGGGATTGACCATGGAGGGGATTGACCACGGGGGGGGCGGGGGGGGGAAATTGACCACGGGGGGATTGACCGCGGGGGGGGGATTGACTGCGAAGGTGGATTAACCATGGGGCGGATTGACCACGGGCGGATTAACCACGGGCGGATTAACCACGGGGTGAATGAGGCTGCAGCCCCAGTCCCACCAAAGAAATAGGTCGGAACAGTGGTCACAGTCATGACCAGCTCCAAGACGTGTCACATGATGAAGAAACACCAGAGTGGATGGGAAAAGCCGAAAGCAAGAAAGGAAGATCAGGGAAAAAGATCGCAAGGTGGAGCTACGTCAAGAAAATTGAGTACGTTTTTCCCGTGCAGCAGTGCAAGGATTATTGAAGAAGGAACTGTCACTGAGTCACTTGAGACCTTGAGGGAAATTTGCATATATATACAGGAATCTAGTATTGCAATGTAATGGGGTCCTGGTGCATGAAACACAAAAGGTTAGTATGCAGGTACAGCAAGTGATCAGGAAGGCAAATGGAATCTTGGCCTTTATTGCAAAGGGGATGGAGTATAAAAGCAGGGAAGTCTTGCTACAGTTATACAGGGTATTGGTGAGGCCACACCTGGAATACTGCACGCAGTTTTGGTTTCCATATTTACGAAAGGATATACTTCTTTGGAGGCAGTTCAGAGAAGGTTCACTAGGTTCATTCCAGAGATGAGGAGGTTGACTTATGAGGAAAGGTTGAGAAGGTTGGGCCTCTACTCATTGGAATTCAGAAGAATGAGAGGTGATCTTATCGAAACGTATAAGATTATGAGGGGGCTTGACAAGGTGGATGCAGAGAGGATGCTTCCACTGATGGGGGAGACTAGAACTAGGAGGCATAATCTTAGAATAAGGGGTCGCCCATTTAAAACTGAGATGAGGAGGAATTTCTTCTCTCAGAGGGTTGTAAATCTGTGGAATTCACTGCCTCAGAGAGCTGTGGAAGCTGGGACATTGAATAAATTTAAGACAGTTTTTTAACCGATAAGGTAATAAGGAGTTATGGGGAGCGGGCAGGGAAGTAGACCTGAGTCCATGATTGGATCAGCCATGATCGTATTAAATGACGGAGCAGACTCGAGGGGCCGTATGGCCTATTCCTGCTCCTATTTCTTATGTTTTTATGTTCTAATGTTACCAGAACCATATACCTACTTGATATAGAATATAAGTTTTCATTGTTGAATATACCGGCCTACGTTTTCATACTCAGAATCAGAATCATATGCGTGATGTAATGACCACGAACAAACATAACTGTAGGCCCATTTGGTCAGTTTGCCCCAGGCCTGTCAGGCCATTAATCCGGCCCTGCCTGCCGTCATCATCGCCCGAAAGAGCCTCCAACCAAATGTCCAGCCCAAGTGGGTTTTTAATCTTATTTTATTCCCAGCTTTCAGCGGGGTATTGACAGTCGGTGTTACTCCGCTACCTAATGTCAGCAGCGTAACCTGCTCTCTGTAGCAGCTCTGTGAGACTTCCCAGCGGAATGTGGTTCGCAAGCCAAACAGATAAGTTATATATTTTTTTTGCCCTTTTTATGAGCCCAGGCTCAGTGGGGAGCTTTATCATCCAGCTGGAGAGTTTTTACAGGGCAGGACGAGAGCAGGGTGATGTCATCCAGCACAGACCACAGTAAGTAAGGTCATAAATATTTAACTCTTCGTGGGGAGGTCCAACCCTTATTGGCAAATGTGTCAGGTCTGAGTGTTCCCTCCTTTCAACCCGACCTCCCACTTTGGTGAGATTGTCGTTTGTAGATTGAACATAACGACATAAGAATTAGGAGCAGGAGTAGCCCATATGGCCCCTCGAGCCTGCTCCGCCATTCGATGAGATCATGGCTAATCTTCTACCTCAGCTCCACTTTCCTGCCTGATCCCCATATCCCTTGATATTCAAAAATCTATTGATCTCGGCATTTAGGGTTAGGGTTAGGGTTGAATATACTCAACGACTGAGCCTCCACAGCCCTCTGGGGCAGAGAATTCCAAAGATTCACCACCCTCTGAGTGAAGAAATTTCTCCTCATCTCAGTCCTAAATGGCCGACCTTTTATTCTGAGACTGTGACCCCTGGTTCTAGACTCCCCAGCCAGAGGAAACATTCTCCCCGCATCTACCCTGTAAAGCCCTGTAAGAATTTTGTATGTTTCAATGAGATCACCTCTCATTCTTCTAAACTCTAGAGAATATAGGCCTCGCCTACTCAATCTCTCCTCATAGGACAATCCCCCATCGCAGGAATCAGTCTGGTGAACCTTCATTGCAGTCCCTCTTATGTCAAGTATATCCTTCCTTAGGTAAGGAGAACAAAACTGCACACAATACTCCAGGTGTGGTCTCACCAGCGCCCTATATAATTAAAATCAGATGTCTTTACTCAAATCAGATTGGACATGTAATACTTGGAACAACCCGGGAATTCAAGGGCATTCTCTATAGAACGTCCCATAGACTGGAGAGTAATGTATTGAACATCTGAGAACAGTAGCATAGTGGTTATGTAACTGGGCTAGTAATCCAGTGGCCTGGACCAATGATCCAGAGACATGAGTTCAAATCCCACCACGGCAGCTGGAGAATTTAAATTCAGTTAATTAAATAAATCTGGAATTTACAACAAAAGCTAATGCCAGTAATGGTGACCAAAAAAACTGGATTGTCATTAAAAACCTAACTGATTTACTAATGTCCTTTAGGGAAGGAAATTTGCTGTCTTTACCTGGTCTGACCTATATGTGACTCCAGACCCACAGCAATGGGATTGACTCATAACTGCCCAGCGAGACACTTGGTTGTAACGCACTGCTACGACAAAGTCAGCATTGTGGGAGCACCTTCACCATGTGGATTGCAGCGGTTCAAGAAGGCAGCTCACCACCAGCTTCTCAAGGGGCAATTAGGGATGGGCAATAAATGCCGGCCTTACCAGCGACGTCCACATCCCAGGATCGAATAAATTAAAAAAGTGTAACAATCCCATAGACTGGAGAGTGTAATATATAGACCATTCCATAGATTGGATGTACAGCTATAACACGGGCATCTACCTGACAATGTGGAAAATTGCCCGGGTATGACCTGTCCACAAAAAACACCAATCCAATCTGCTCGATTGCCACCCATCAGCCTACTCTCAATTATCAGCAGCAAAGTGATGGAAGGTGACTGGAGACATTACCACAAAGGAAGGTGGTTGTTGGGGGTCAATTTTTAGTCCCAGGACATCGCTGCAGGAGTTCCTCAGGGTAGTGTGCTAGGCCCAACCATCTTTCAGCTGCTTCATCAATGACCTTCCCTCCATCAAATCAAAAATGGGAATGTTCGCTGATGACTGCACAGTGTTCAGTGCCAGTCACAACTCCTCAGATAATGGAGCAGTCCGTGCCTGCATGCAGCAAGACCTGGACAACATTCAGGCTTGGGCTGATAAGTGGCAAGTAACATTCACACCACACAAGTGTCAGGCAAAAACCATCTCCAACAAGCGAGAGTCTAACCACCATCTCCTGATATTCAACGGCATTACGATCGCCGAATCACCCACCATCAACATCCTGGGGGTCATCATTGACCAGAAACTGAACTGGACCAGCCACATAAATACTGTGGCCACAAGAGCGGGTCAGAGGCTGGGTATTCTGAGGTGAGTGTCTCACCTCCCGACTCCCCAAAGCCTTTCCACCATCTACAAGGCACAAGGCAGGAGTGTGATGGAATACTCTCCACTTGCCTGGATGAGTGCAGCTCCAACAACACTCAAGAAGCTCGACACCATCCAGGCCAAAGCAGCCCTCTTGATCGGCACCTCATCCGCCATCTTCAACATTCACTCCTTTCACTGAAATGGACTAGTCCTAACTTTTTCTAGTGTGTTTCGTGGGTAACTAGTGGGTAGGTACAGCAACTTCACTCCCTTCTTGTGTTTCTAAATCGAGTCTCTCGGCGAGGTACGGGTTTGGTGAAGCTTCCGGAGGAGCAGCGCAACTCAGGAGGCTACTTCCTGATTTCCACGCCGGAAATTGCTGCCCGATTTATTCCTGAACAAATCCAGAGACTTAAGCATAAAAATCGAGCCAGACACTCCAGGGTGTACTGAGGGAGTGTGGCATTGTCGGAGGGGCAGTACTGAGGGAGCACTGCACTGTCGGAAGGGCAGTACCGAGGGAGCGCTGCATTGTTGGAGGGGCAGTACGGATGGATTGCTGCACTGTCGGAGGGGCCGTACTGAGCGAGCGCTGCACTGTCGGAGAGGCAGTACTGAGGGAGCGCTGCACTGTCGGAGGGGCAGTATTGAGGGAGTGCTGCACTGTTGGAGGGGCAGTACTGAGGGAGCGCTGCACTGTCGGAAAGGCAGTACTGAGGGAGTGCTGCACTGTTGGAGGGGCGGTACTGAGGGAGCGCTGCACTGTCGGAAAGGCAGTACTGAGGGAGCGCTGCACTGTCGGAGGGGCAGTACTAAGGGAGCGCCGCACTGTTGGAGGGGCAGTACTGAGGGAGCAGTGCACTGTCGGAGGGGCAGTACTGAGGGAGCGCCGCACTGTTGGAGGGGCAGTACTGAGGGAGCAGTGCACTGTCGGAGGGGCAGTACTGAGGGAGCGCCGCACTGTTGGAGGGGCAGTACTGAGGGAGCAGTGCACTGTCGGAGGGGCAGTACTGAGGGAGCAGTGCACTGTCGGAGGGGCAGTACTGAGGATGCGCTGCACTGCCGGAGGTGCCGTCTTTCGGATGAGCTATTAAACCGAGGCCCCGTCAGCTGTCTCAGGTGGACGTAAAAGATCCCACGGCCACTATTTCGAAGAAGAGCAAGGGAGTTATCCCCAGTCGCCTGACCAATATTTATCCCTCAATCAACACCTCTAAAAACAGATTATCTGGTCATTATCACGTTGCTGTTTGTTGGAACTTGCTGTGCGATAATTTGCTGATGCAGTTCCTACATTACATCAGTGACTGCACTCCAAAAATACTTCATTGGCTGTAAAGTGCTTTGGGACCGCAAATTCTGCACCATGATACATCGGATGTCCCACGGATTGAAGAGTATTATATACAGAATAACACATAAACCGGAGAGTGTTCTACATAGGTTATCCCTTAGATTGAGCGCCACTATAGGATGTCCCATATAGACGAACATGTAGACTAGAGCGTGCGGCTCACAGATCATCACTGGGCCATTTGGCAACACGGGAACATATTGAAGGGTTCAGATTGCATCAGAAACCACAAGAATGATTCTGAACTGCTGCCAAGATTTGTTTCTGCTCTGAAGTGCACACCAGCCTGAACTATTCTTTACAACTTATAAAACCCTTCATCATTTTAAGACATATTCTGCCATAGGCGAAGCCTATAAATGGTGGCAGATTTCCTTCATTGGGTGAATCAAACTAAAGTCATTTCCACAGGTTGATGATGCGATTACATTGGGATTTACCACACAACAGTTGGGCTGGATTTTTGGCTTGTCTGTTGTCGGGCGCGATAATGGCGGTGGGGTGGGAAAGTTAGTGCCTGGGAATAGTTTGCTCACTCAGTACTGCTCCTCCGACAGTGCGGCGCTCCCTCAGTACTGCTCCTCCGACAGTGCAGCACTCACTCAGTACTGCCCCTCCGACAGTGCGGCGCTCCCTCAGTACTGCTCCTCCGACAGTGCGGCGCTCCCTCAGTACTGCTCCTCCGACAGTGCGGCGCTCCCTCAGTACTGCCCCGCTGACAGTGCGGCGCTCCCTCAGTACTGCCCCTTCGACAGTGCGGCGCTCCCTCAGTACTGCCCCTCCAACAGTGCGCCGCTCCCTCAGTACTGCCCCTCCAACAGTGCGGCGCTCCCTCAGTACTGCCCCTCCGACAGTGCGGCACTCCCTCAGTACTGCCCCTCCGACAGTGCAGCGCTCCCTCAGTATTGCCCCTCCGACAGTGCAGCGCTCCCTCAGTACTGCCCCTCCGACAGTGCGGCACTCCCTCAGTACTGCCCCTCCGACAGTGCAGCGCTCCCTCAGTACTGCCCCTTCGACAGTGCAGCGCTCCCTCAGTACTGCCCCTCCGACAGTGCGGCACTCCCTCAGTACTGCCCCTCCGACAGTGCAGCGCTCCCTCAGTATTGCCCCTTCGACAGTGCGGCGCTCCCTCAGTACTGCCCCTTCGACAGTGCGGCGCTCCCTCAGTACTGCCCCTCCAACAGTGCGGCACTCCCGCAGTATTGCCCCTTCGACAGTGCGGCACTCCCTCAGTACTGCCCCTCCGACAATGCGGCGCTCCCTCAGTACTGCCCTTCCGACAGTGCAGCATTCCCTCGGTACTGACCCTCTGACAGTGCGGCGCTCCCTCAGTACTGCCCTTCCGACAGTGCAGCGCTCCCTCAGTACTGCCCCTCCGACAGTGCAGCACTCCCTCAATACTGCCCCTCCGACAGTGCAGCACTCTCTCAGTACTGCCCCTCCGACAATTCAGCACTCCCTCAGTACGCCCTGCAGTGTCTGGCTCGATTTTTATGCTGAAGTCTCTGGATTTATTCAGGAATAAATCGGGCAGCAATTTCCGGCGTGGAAATCAGGAAGTAGCCTCGCGGGTTGCCCTGCTCCTCCGCAAGCTTCACCAAACCCGTACCTCGCCGAGAGACTCGATTTAGAAACACAAGGGAGTGAAGTTGCTGTGTCAGGGGGCGCTAAGGGAGGCGTTGTACACTTCTCGTGGCGCAAAGCTGGGAAACTCCCCATCGAAAGAGCCGGGCCGGGAGCGCTCCGAGAGAGGCCGGAGTGGGAGGAGTGCGGGAACCTATTGCCGACGGCACCACAACACAAATCGTGGCTCTTCCCGGCGATGCTGGTCCGCGCCAAACCCAAAACCCAACCTGAGGATCGCAGCGGTGCACTGGAGACTTCACCGCCACCTATCACGCCGCTCCGGGGCGTGACCCCGAGCGCAAAGCACCGGAAAACCCCATCCCGTTCAACAGGTGGCCGGCAAATCAGTGGGTAAACAGGCGAGGCCGGGAGGGTAAAGGCAAAAATAAATTCACTATCTACTGTTCCCACTGGCGGGGGGGTTCGGTAACCAGAGGACACAGATTGAAGGTCATCGGGCAAAGGAGCAGCAGGAGGAGGTGAGCAACTTTTGGGTTAAGCTGTGCAGCCACGAGGCTATGCAACTGTGGAGCAGTCCCGTGCAGGCCGCTCACGGGCCTTTCAATCCAACAAACCAGCATTTTTTAAAAATTCGTTCTCGGCACGTGGGCGTCGCCGGCAAGTCCGGCATTTATTGCCCATCCCTAATCGCCCCGTGAGAAGGTGGTGGTGAGCCGCCTTCTTGAACTGCAGAGGGCAGTTAAGAGACAACCACATTGTTGGGAGGGAAGGAGGGAAGGGAGGAGGGGAGGGAGGAAGGAAGGACATTCTTGCTATTGAGGGAGTGCAGCGAAGGTTCACCAGACTGATTCCCGGGATGGCGGGACTGACCTATCAAGAAAGACTGGATCAACTGGGCTTGTATTCACTGGAGTTCAGAAGAATGAGAGGGGACCTCATAGAAACGTTTAAAATTCTGACGGGGTTAGACAGGTTTGATGCAGGAAGAATGTTCCCAATGTTGGGGAAGTCCAGAACCAGGGGACACAATCTAAGGATAAGGGGGAAGCCAGTTAGGACCGAGATGAGGAGGAATTTCTTCACCCAGAGAGTGGTGAACCTGTGGAATTCTCTACCACAGAAAGTTGTTGAGGCCAATTCACTAAATATATTCAAAAAGGAGTTAGATGAAGTCCTTACTACTAGGGGGATCAAGGGGTATGGTGAGAAAGCAGGAATGGGGTACTGAAGTTGCATGTTCAGCCATGAACTCATTGAATGGCGGTGCAGGCTAGAAGGGCCGAATGGCCTACTCCTGCACCTATTTTCTATGTTTCTATGTTTCTTAGGAAGGAAATTACATTTATATAGCACCTTTCATGACCACTGGATGTCTCAAAGCGCTTTACAGCCAATGAAGTACTGTTTGAAGTGCAGTCACTGTTGTAATGTGGGAAACGCGGCTGCCAATTTGCGTATAGCAAGCTCCCACAAACAGCAATGTGATACTGACCCAGATAATCTGTTTTTTTTGTTATTGTTGTGTATCTGTAAAGCATGCACTCCCATGTTCCGCCACCAGGGAGCACATCCCCTGAAGTTCCAAGGGACCCCAGCATCCCTTGGGAGCACTGTATATAAGCCGGCTCCTAAGGCCTGTTCCTCATTCTGGAGTGTCTTAATAAAGACTGAGGTCACTGTTACTATAACCTCCCTGTGTGCAGTCTCATTTGTGTTAGGAACACAATAACTGGTGACGAGAATACGAATCCAACTCAAAGATGCAGCAAACTGTGGGCATCCTGGAGAAGCTCTCAGAGGGTGAGGACTGGGAAGCCTATGTCGAACGGCTAGACCAGTACTTTGTAGCCAACGAGTTGGACGGAGAAGGAAGTGCTGCAAAAAGGAGAGCGGTCCTCCTCACGGTCTGCGGGGCACCGACCTACAGCCTCATGAAGAATCTTCTGGCTCCGGTGAAACCCACAGATAAGTCGTATGAGGAGCTGTGTACACTGGTTTGGGAGCATCTTAACCCGAGGGAGAGCGTGCTGATGGCGAGGTATCGGTTCTACACGTGCCAGCGATCTGAAGGTCAGGAAGTGGCGAGCTACGTCGCCGAGCTAAGGCGACTTGCAGGACAATGTGAGTTTGATGGCTACCTGGAGCAAATGCTCAGAGACTTTTTTGGGGCATTGGCCACGAGACCATCCTATTAAAACTTTTGATTGTAGAGATACCGACCCTCAGTAAGGTGATAACACCAAACAAATCTCTCAGCACACAGTGCTAGCAATGTTCATAAATTAACTGGAACTGTGTTTGCGAGCAGAAATGTACAGGGCAGAAACCACGCGTCTGCAACTGCCAGCAGGCCTCAGGTGACCCAGATGACTCAGAGTCCGCAACAAAGGATGAATGTAAGGCAATTAACACCTTGTCGGCGTTGTGGAGGCTTCCATTCAGCCTATTCATATCGCTTCAAAGGGTATGTTTGCAAGAGCTGTGGAACAATGGGGCACCTCCAACGAGCTTGCAGACGAGCTGCAAGCTCTGCAAAACCTGCTAACCACCACGTGGCAGAGGAAGATCGGTCCATGGTGGATCAAAGCAATTTCAAGCCTCAGAGAGAGGAAGCAGATGCTGAAGTACACGGGGTACACACATTTTAAACGAAATGTCCACCTAATGTAAACTTGAATGGCTTACCCGTAGCCATGCAACTGGTCACTGGCGCTAGCCAATCCATCATGAGTAAAACGATGTTTGAGAGACTGTGGTGCAACAAGGCACTCAGACCAGCCCTGAGCCCCATCCACACAAACTGAGAACGTACACCAAAGAGCTTATCACTGTCCTGGGCAGCGCCATGGTCAAGTTCACCTTCGAGGGCACGGTGCATGAACTGCCACTCTGGATTGTCCCGGGCGATGGCCCCACACTGCTTGGAAGGAGCTGGCTGGGCAAAATCCGCTGGAACTGGGATGACATCCGAGGGCTATCACATGTCGATGAGGCTTCATGTACCCAGGTTCTGAACAAATTTCCTTCCCTTTTTGAGCCAGGCATTGAAAAATTTCCGGGGCGAAGGTGCGGATCCACTTGGTCCAAGAGGCACGACCCATTCACCATAAGGCGCGAGCGGTACCTCACATGATGAGCTGGACAGGCTGCAAAGCGAGGGCATCATCTCCCCAGTGGAATTCAGCGAGTGGGCCAGCCCGATTGTTCCAGTACTCAAAAGTGATGGCACGGTCAGGATTTGCGGCGATTATAAAGTAACTATTAATCGTTTCTCACTACAGGACCAATCCCCGCTACCTAAGGCAGACGACCTATTTGCGACGCTGGCAGGAGGCAAGACATTCACCAAGCTCGACCTGACTTCGACCTACATGACGCAGGAGCTGGAGGAGTCTTCGAAGGGCCTCACCTGCATCAACATGCACAAGGGACTGTTCATCTACACCAGATGCTCGTTTCGAATTCGGTCGGCTGCAGCGATCTTCCAGAGGAACATGGAAAGCCTACTCAAGTCGGTACCATGCACGGTGGTTTTTCAGGACCACATATTGGTCACGGGTCGGGACACCGTCGAGCACCTACAAAACCTGATCGCGTAGGGCTGCGGCTGAAGAGGTCGAAATGCGTCTTCATGGCAACAGCAGTGGTGTTGCGGTGAAAGATCGCGGCGGATGGCATTCGGCCCACAGACACCAAGACAGAGGCTATCAGGAACGTGCCCAGGCTACAGAACATCACGGAGCTGCGGTTGTTCCTGGGACTCCTCAACTATTTGTTATTGCGTAAAGGTGAGAATTGGGTATGCGGAAAAAAAACAAGTAATTGCTTTTGAGAAAGCCAGAAACATTTTATGCTCCAACAAGCTGCTTGTATTGTATAACCCGTGTAAAAGACTTGTGCTAGCATGTGATGCGTCGTCGTACAGAGTCGGGTATGTATTACAACAAGCTAACGTTGCGGGAAGTTGCAACCTGTCGCCTATGCCTCCAGGAGCTTGTCTAAGGCCGAGAGGGCCTACAGCATGATTGAGAAAGAGGCAGTAGCGTGTGTGTTCGGTGTAAAGAAAATGCATCAGTATCTGTTTGACCTCAAATTTGAGCTGGAAACCGATCACAAGCCCCTCATATCCCTGTTCGTTGAAAACAAGGGATAAATACTAATGCCTCAGCCCACATACAAAGGTGGGCATTTGCGTTATCAGAGTATAACTATACCATCCGCCACAGTCCAGGCACCGAGAACTGTGCGGATGCTCTCAGTCAGCTACCACTGTCCACCACGGGGGTGGAAATGGCGCAGCCTGCAAACTTGTTGATGGTGGTGCAGCCCGCAGACTTGTTGATGGTCATGGAAGCGTTTGAAAATGATAAATCACCCGTCACGGCCCGGCGGATTAGGACTTGGACCAGCCAAGATCCTCTGCTGTCCCTAGTAAAAAACTGTGTACTGCATGGGAGCTGGGCCAGCATCCCCGTTGAAATGCAAGAGCTAATCAAGCAGTTCCAGCGGCGAAAGGACGAGCTGTCCATTCAGGCAGACTGCCTGTTGTATGGTAACCGCGTAGTGCTACCCAAAAAGGGCAGGGAGACATTCATCTCGGAGCTCTACATCACACACCCGGGTATAATAATGATGAAAGCGATAGCCGCATCCCACGTGTGGTGGCCCGGTATCGACTCTGACTTAGAGTCCTGTGTACGGCAATGCCGCGTATGTGCTCAGTTGAGCAATACGCCCAGAGAGGCACCACTAAGTTTGTGGTCCTGGCCCTCCAGACCATGGTCGAGGATCCATGTCGACTATGCGGGCCCGTTTCTCGGTAAAATGTTCCTGGTGGTGGTGGATGCTTTTTCAAAATGGATTGAATGTGAAATAATGTCGGGAAGCACCACCACCGCCACCATTGAATGCCTGAGGGCCATGTTTGCCACCTACGGCCTGCCTGACAAACTGGTCAGTGACAACGGGCCATGTTTCACCAGTGCCGAATTTAAAGAATTCATGACCCGCAATGGGATCAAACATGGCACCTCGGCCCCATTTAAACCAGCCTCCAATGGGCAGGCAGAGCGGGCAGTACAAACAATCAAACAGAGCCTCAAACGAGTCACAGAAGGCTCACTCCAAACCCGCCTGTCCCGAGTACTGCTCAGCTACCGCACGAGACCTCACTCACTCACAGGGGTGCCCCCGGCTGAGCTACTCATGAAAAGGACACTTAAAACCAGACTCTCGCTGGTTCACCCCAACCTGCATGATCAGGTAGAGAGCAGGCGGCAGCAACAAAATGTAAACGATGGTCACGCCACTGTGTCACGGGAAATTGATCTGAATGACCCAGTGTATGTGCTAAACTATGGACATGATCCCAAGTGGATCGCGGGCACGGTGATAGCTAAAGAAGGGAGTAGGGTGTTTGTAGTCAAACTAGACAATGGACAAATTTTCAGAAAGCATCTGAACCAAACGAGGCTGCAGTTCACAGACTGCCCTGAACAACCCACAGCAGACACCACCTTTTTCGAGCCCACAACACACACCCAAAGGATCAACGACATCACCCCGGACCAGGAAATTGAACCCATCACGCCCAACAGCCCAGCAAGGCCAGGCTCACCCAGCAGCCCTGCAGGGCCAACAACACGCCAGCCCAACGAGGGCACAGCCAACACACCAGAACAGAAATTTGTACCGAGGCGGTCCACCAGGAAAGAAAGGCTCCCGACCGCCTCACCTTGTAAATAGTTTTCACTTTGACTTCGGGGGGGGGGAAGTGATGTTGTGTATCTGTAAAGCATGCACTCCCATGTTCCGCCACCAGGGAGCTCATCCCCTGAAGTCCCAAGGGATCCCAGCATTTCTTGGGAGCACTGTATATAAGCCGGCCCCTAAGGCCTGTTCCTCACTCTGGAGTGTCTTATTAAAGACTGAGGTCACTGTTACTTTAACCTCCCTGTGTGCAGTCTCATCTGTGTTAGGAACACAATAGTGATGTTGATTGAGGGATAAATATTGGCCCAGGACACTGGGGATAACTCCCCTGCTCTTCTTCGAAATAGTGCCACGGGATCTTTTACGTGCACCTGAGGGAGCAGACGGGGCCTCGGTTTAACGGCACCTCCGAAAGATGGCAACTCCAACAGTACAGCGCTCCCTCAGTACTGCCCCTCTGACAGTGCAGCACTCCCTCAGTACTGCCTCTCCCACAGCACTGCACTGAGGGTGTCAGCCTGGAGTGGGATTTGAACTCACAACCTTCTGGCTCTGACCCATAGCTGATACAGGGCAAAACCATGCATGGACGACAGATTTCCTTCTCTAAAGGAAATTAGTGAACCAGTTGGGTTTTTCTGACAATCCAGTAATTTCATCGTCACCATGACTGATATTAGCTTTTTAATTCCAGATTTATTTAATTAACCGAATTTAAATTCCCCAGCTACCCTGGTGGGATTTGAACTCATGTCTCCAGATCATTAGTCCAGCCCTCGGGATTACTGGTCCCGTAACATAACCACTATGCTACCGTACCTGTGCAGAAATCCTAATGAGTTGCACAGCCAGTTAAAGGGACTGCACGCCCAGAAAACAATTCGAGGGAACATTGGAGATGAGGACTCCATTTTTTTAACGCAGCGAGTTGATGTGATCGGGAACGCGCTGCCTGAAAGGGCGGTGGGAGCAGATTCAACCGTAACTTTCAAAAGGGGATTGGATAAATACTTGAAAGGGAAAAATTTGCAGGGCTGTGAGGGAAGTGGGACTGATTGGATCACTCTTTCTAAAAGCCAGCACAGGCCCGATGGGCCGAATAGCCTCCTCCTGCGCTGTGAGATTCCAGGATTGTTCCTGTAATTTGGTGGACTGTGTTCCCCTGTGGGAGATGCCTTGTGATCTCCTGTACTTCCAGTTCAACGTCAAAGTGTATCTCAGGCAGCGTGTGGCGTGCTCCTCATCTTATCTGCATCGTCGAGGGATTGGTCGGAGGCCGTGTGGTGGTGTGACGTTACAGGTGCTGGTCAGTATCAGCGGCAGGTCGGGGCCATAAAAGGAGCGGTGAGTGGCGGCCATGGGCAGTGTGAAGGCGTACCACGGCAAGGCACAATGCGAGCTGGTGCAGGAGGGCGACGGCAGCGAAGAGGGATGTCATCAAGGTCCAGGTCGCTGATTGGGACGTGGGCAGGTACAGCAGGAGCAGCGAGGTCGGGGCGAAGGAGCAGCGAGAGATTGTAGAGGGATGTGATCGGGGCCCAGGAGAGGAGTGAGTTCGGGGCCCAGAAGAGGAGAGGACCCAGGGGCAGCACGGGCCCAGCCCACACTGCGATATGTGTGCGCACTAGGTCCGTGCAGCAGAGCTGGTCTCCAGTCGTCCTGGTTAACCCTTGCCACTGGACCAAGACCGAGCTCTGTCAAGCCCCGTGTGGTGGCTGGTGTGCAACGGTCACCACACGTTAAAAAAACCCACGCACAGGCATCTTCCACCCTTCAGGATGTAGTTCGGGACCTGGAATATTAGATCCTTCGTTGAAACAACTGTGAACTCATCCCTTTTTGGTGTGGAAGCAAGTCCTGATGAGAAGAACAAAGGCAGCAGGCACGTGGGAGCACCAGTACCTGTAAGTTCCCCTCCGAGTCACACACCATCCTGACTTGGAAATATATCGGCCGTTCCTTCATCGTCGCTGGGTCACAATCCTGGAACTCCCTCCCTAACAGCACTGTGGGAGCACCTTCACCACACGGACTGCAGCGGTTCAAGAAGGCGGCTCACCACCACCTTCTCACGGGGCAATTAGGGATGGGCAATAAATGCCGGCCTTGCCAGCGACGCCCACACCCCAAGAATTTCTCTTGAAAGTAGTAGGTATCGTGCATGTAAGGGCAGAGTCTAGTTTGGACCGACAGGGTCAAATGCGCTGACAATTATTAGCTTATGCGGAAAGCACAACTGATTAAAAATTTGCTAGATTTCTCCATCAATCTCTGACCATTTCTGTTTACGCTAAGTAAGATTAAAAGCGCACAGAAGATTGCAACCGCAGATGTTTTTAAGAAAAGGCCGATCAGTTTTGCATGTGTGTTTGGATGCCTCTCAGCCATCGGACATAACACAGATGGGGGTCTTTTTATAGACGGGAAGTTTAACAAAAAAAGAACCAGCAGCAAATACATGGGAGCAACCCGCGGTATTTACTCGACTTAAAAAGTCACATAAATTGCCCCCATTACATTGCAACAGTGACTGCACCTCAAAAGTACTTCATTGGCTGCAAAGCGCTTTGGGACGTCCTGAGGTTGTGCAAGGCGCTACAGAAATGCAAGTTCTTTGGGCTAGACTTTCCCTAAAGCCCCTCACCGCCCGATTGCCGCCCAGAAACACCGCTAACGTCTGCAACTAGCGCTGGTGAAAATTTCCATAATAAAGGTTAAAAACATATCGCCCGACGAGAAAATGTATCTTACACCAATATTCTCGGTGGGTTTCGCGGCGGTTAAAGGCGAAACGGGCGGCTCTTACCGGAATGGACGGTAAGTACTCAAAATTTAGTCCGAGGCTGCGGTTGGGCCTAGGGAGGGGGTGGGGGAACTCAAAAAATATTTTTTCACTTAAACAAAAAATAAAAAGTTCCAAAACATTCTCAAGACACTTTTTAACGTAATCACCATTTTAGAATTAAAAAAAACACCTTTAACTTACCTTTCTCTGCAGGGTACTCACCGATCGCCTTGTTTGCAGCTGCTTTCCGTGGGCGGTTTCCTCGGCGGTGTGTACGGGTCCCTGTTGAGGCCAAACGTAGATCCTGGTGGTTTTCCCGGCGGTGCACGCGGGCGGTTTGCTCTCCGCCGCTCTTTTCAAAATGTGGGCGGAGCTCTTTAAAAAAAATAACGAGGAAACTTTCGCTGGGCGGGTTTGTCACAGAAACATAGAAACAGAGAAAATAGGAGCAGTAGTAGGCCATTCGGCCCTTCGAGCCTGCACCGCCATTCAATATGATCATGGCTGATCCTCTATCTCAACACCATATTCCCGCTTTCTCCCCATACCCCTTGATGCCTTTTGTTTCTAGAAATCTATCTATCTCCCTCTTAAATATATTCAGTGACTTGGCCTCCACAGCCTTCTGTGGTAGAGAATTCCACAGGTTCACCACCCTCTGAGTGAAAACATTTCTCCTCATCTCGGTCCTAAATTTCCTACCCCGTATCCTGAGACTGTGACCCCTTGTTCTAGGCTTCCCAGCCCCGGGGAAACATCCTCCCCGCATCCAGTCTGTCCAACACAGTCAGAAATTTAGACGTTTCAGTGAGATCCCCTCTCATTCTTGTAAACTCCAGTGAATACAGGCCTCGTCGACCCAATCTCTCCTCATACGACAGTCCTGCCATCCCAGGAATCAGTCTGGTGAACCTTCGCTGCACTCCCTCTATGGCAAGTATCTCCTTTCTCAGGTAAGGAGACCAAAACTGCACACAGTACTCCAGGTGCGGTCTCACCAAGGCCCTGTATAACTGTAGTAAGACATCCTTGCTCCTGTACTCAAATCCTCTCCTCAAAAAACAGCTGTAGCGCAGAAAATGAAGGCGAAAACCTAGGCCTACTCTTTTCTCCCCTACCTTCCTGAAGGCACTGACCTCCGTTTGGGACACGGCTAACCTCTCAGGCAGCATCTGTGGAGAGAGAAACAAGAGTTAACGTTTCAGGTCGATGACCCTTCGTCAGAGCTGCCGGATGTTCGAAATTAACAGATTCCTAAGGAGCACTGAAAGGGGGGGAGGGGAGGAAAGAACAAAAGGGGAAGGTCTGTGATAGGGTGGAAGACAGGAGAGATTTGAGTGCTCCTTAAGAATCTGTTAATTTCGAACATTCGCCAGTTCTGACGAAGGGTCATCGACCCAAAACTTTAACTCTGTTTCTTCCACAGATGCTGCCTGACCCGCTGAGATTTACAGCCTTCTCTGTTTTCATTTCAGATTCCAGCACCCGCAGTATTTTGCTTTTGTAACCAACCCCATTGTGATCGTCACAACTGAGCCCAATCTACCCTTCAACTGTCATCCAAATGAGGAGAAATTTCTTCTCTCAGAAGGTTGTAAATCTGTGGAATTCGCTGCCTCGGAGAGCGCTGGAAGCTGGGACATTGAATAAATTTAAGACAGAGATAGACAGTTTCTTAGCCGATAAGGGGATAAGGGGTTATGGGGAGCGAGCAGGGAAGTGGACCTGAGTCCATGATTGGATCAGCCATGATCGTATTAAATGGCGGAGCAGGCTCGAGGGGCCATATGGCCTACTCCTGTTCCTATTTCTTATGTTCTTATGTTCTTATGTTTATCCTCACATGGGGGGTAGGCTTAATCTTGACTTTGTGTCATTTTAAAGCGGTCTTCTGTTTGTTCACTTGAGTACAATAGCAACGAGCTCAGTCTGCTGGGTATAATCAATTTATTCCTTAACTTCAGCAATTTACAAGTGGAGTATAGTCACAGATAGAGCACCAGGCATGTGTCTTTTCATGCTGCTTGGAAAGGAAAAAGCTTATATTTATACACCATTTTCTTATCAAACTGGCATTGTCTAATATGGTAGTCTCAGGCTACTGCATAGACCAGAGACACACATCTACAGCTTCCTCATGTCATATCATAGACAGTCCCTCAAAATCGAGGAAGACTTGCTTCCACTCTAAAAGTGAGTTCTCAGGTGACTGAACAGTCCAGTACAGGAATTACAGTCTCTGTCACAGGTGGGACAGACAGTGGTTGAAGGAAAGGGTGGGTGGGACTGGTTTGCCGCACACTCCTTCCGCTGCCTGCGCTTGCTTTCTGCCTGCTCTCGGCGACGAGACTCGAGGTGCTCAGCGCCCTCCCGGATGCTCTTCCTCCACTTAGGGCAGTCTTTGGCCAGGGACTCCCAGGTGTCGGTGGGGATGTTGCACTTTATCAAGGAGACTTTGAGGGTGTCCTTGAAACATTTCCTCTGCCCATCTGGGGCTCACTTGCCATGTAGCAGTTGCTTTGGGAGTCTTGTGTCGGGCATGCGGTCAATGTGGCCCACCCAACGGAGCTGGTCGAGTGTGGTCAGTGCTTCGATGCTGGGGATGTTGGCCTGGGCGAGAACACTGACGTTGGTGCGTCTACCCTCCCAGGGGATTTGCAGGATCTTGCGGAGACAACGTTGGTGGTATTTCTCCAGTGATTTGAGGTGTCTGCTGTATATGGTCTACCTTTCTGAGCCATACAGGAGGGCGGGTATGACTACAGCCCTGTAGACCATGAGCTTGGTGGCAGATTTGAGGTCCTGGTCTTTGAACACTCTCTTCCTTAGGCGACCAAAGGCACACTGGAGGCTGTGTTGGAACTTGTTGTCAATGTCTGCCCTTGCTGATAGTAGGCTCCTGAGGTATAGAAAGTGGTCCACGTTGTCCAAGGCCGCGCCGTGGATTTTGACAAAGTTAGATGTAGGTAAAATACTGTGGCCCTGCTATGGTAAGCATAAACCTTCTAGTCTCTAGACTTTCTTAACATAACGTAACATTTCTAATCTAAACATTCTATTATGGAAGTATCCAAGGCTGGTTGGTTGTGAGCAGCAGCTGGTGCTAAGTGATATCTGTACCTCTCCATCTCTCTCTCTCTCCAATGACACCAACCACATTTTCTCCCGATATCGAATGAACTAAACATGACCACCTTTCAGAAGCCTAATTAACCGAGCCCCTTATGCCAACACCGAGCGTAAGGTGGGTGACAGTTAGTCGTCTTTGCATGTCTCCACGTTTTTATTTCCATTTGAAGGTAATAGCCAGATCTATGCCACTGAGTGAGAGAGGGGTTAGGAGAAAATTCTCAAATTAGGGCGTTGAATGCTTTTGGATGAGACGTTAAACTGAGAACCCGTCTGTCCTCTCGGGCGGATGGAAAAGATTCCATGGCACTATTTCAAAAAAGTGCAGGGGAGTTCTCCCTGGCATCTTGGCCAATAGTTATCCCTCAATCAACATCACTAAAAACTGATTATCTGGTCATTACCACATTACTGTTTGTGGGAGCTTGCTGTGCGCAAATTGGCTGCCGCGTTTCCCACATTACAACAGTGACTACACTCCAAAATAAGTACTTCATTGGCTGTAAAGCGCTTTGGAACGTTCTGACGTCGGGAAATAAATGCCAGCCTTTCTTCTTTCAGGTTTGGAAGTATAAGGGGGCTGAAGGAATAGCTGGGTATGTACATTACCTGCCAACCCCCTCCCCCAGTCAAATCCCCCAATCAATTTCCCACATTATAACAGTGACTGCACTCCAAAAGTACTTCATTGGCTGTAAAGCACTTTGGGGCATCCGGTGGTTGTGGAAGGAGCTATATAAATGCAAGTCTTTCTTTCTTTCACAGAGCTGCTGTCTTTCAGTTAATCTTCACAGTCTCGTATCCTTCCAAGGTAAATGTGAAATCTGAATCTGTGAGTTCAAGGGGGAGGGTTGTGTGTGTGGTGTGTGTGTGGTGTGTGTGTCGGGGATGGGGGTAGAGGTATGTATGTGGTGATGTGCGGGTGTGTGGGGGGGGGAGACGGGTGTGCGGGTTGGAGGGGGAGGGGTGTGTGTGGAGGGGATGGGGTGAGGGGTGGGGTGTGTGTGTGAGGGGGGGTGTTTACAGGGTGGGGTTGGGGGGAGATGGGTGTGCATGGTGGGGGGGGTGAGTGTTTGGGAGGTGTGGGTATGGGAGGGGGAGGGGGGTAGGGTGTGTGTATGTGTGAGGAGGGAGTGTTTGGGGGTGGGGGGAATGGTGGGGGTGGGGTCTGTGTGTGTGGGGGGGGGTTGTGGGAGAGGGGGGGGCGGGTGTGAGGGTGGGAGGGAGAAGGGTGTGTGGGGGGGTGAAGGGAGGGGGATGGGGTGTATGTGTGTGGGGTGTGTGTGTGGGGGGAAGTGGGAGTGGGGGGGAGAGGTGTGGTGGTGGGGAGGGCAAGTGTTTGGGGGTGTGGGTGTGGGAGGTGGAGGGGGGAACCATGCCCAGAATCTGCACCTCAGGCATTTCTGGTGACATTTGCTTTCCTTCAGCCATCTCAGAGCAGCTTGGAGTGGCTTGTTCTGAATGTTTTCCAGTGAGAGATTGCCCCGGTGAGAGATTGCCCTGATGAGAAATTGCCCTGGTGAGAGTTTCCCCGTTGAGAGATTGCCCCGTTGAGAGTTTGCCCCGGTGAGAGATTGTCCTGGTGAGAGATTGCCCTGTTGAGAGATTGCCCCGTTGAGAGTTTGCCCCGGTGAGAGATTGTCCTGGTGAGAGATTGCCCTGTTGAGAGATTGCCCTGTTGAGAGATTGTCCTGGTGAGAGATTGCCCCGGTGAGAGTTTGCCCCCGTGAGAGATTGCCCCGGTGAGAGATTGCCCCGGTGAGAGATTGCCCTGGTGAGAGTTTGCCCCGGTGAGAGATTGCCCCGGTGGGAGTTTGCCCTGATGAGAGTTTGCCCCGGTGAGAGTTTGCCTCGGTGAGAGATTGCCCCGGTGAGAGTTTGACCCGATGAAAGATTGCCCCGGTGAGAGTTTGCCCCAGTGAGAGTTTGCCCCGGTGAGAGTTTGCCCCGGTGAGAGTTTGCCCCGGTGAGAGTTTGCTCTGTTGAGAGATTGCCCTGTTGAGAGATTGCCCCGGTGAGAGTTTGCCCCGGTGAGAGATTGCTCCGGTGAGAGATTGCCCCGGTGAGAGATTGCCCCGGTGAGAGATTGCCCTGGTGAGAGTTTGACCCGTTGAGAGATTGCCCCGGTGAGAGATTGCCCCTGTGAGAGTTTGCCCCGGTGAGAGTTTGCCCCGGGGAGAGTTTGTCCCGGTGAGAATTTGCCCGTGTCGTGTTACAGGCCTCCACATGTCCCCACACTCCGATCTGGCTGCACCTCCATCTCCGCGGGCCCTTCCCCTCTCAGTCCCTCCTGTATCAACGAGGCTCCTCGCCACAACTTGCAAACCATCCCCTCCCCTCCCCCACCCCACACTGCACCCTCCCCTCCCCCACCCCACACTGCACCCTCCCCTCCCCCACCCCACACTGCACCCTCCCCTCCCCCACCCCATGCTGCGCCCTCCCCCACCCCACCCCTGAAAATACACTTCTTTAGAATAGAGGCATGACTTCTACGTGATGTGTAGAATCGTAACATGATACAGCACAAAAGGAAATATATCGGCCGTTCCTTCATCGTCGCTGGGTCACAATCCTGGAACTCCCTCCCTAACAGCACTGTAGGAGCACCTTCATCACACGGACTGCAGCGGTTCAAGAAGGCGGCTCACCACCACCTTCTCAAGGGGCGATTAGGGATGGGCAATAAATGCCGGCCTTGTCAGCGACGCCCACATCCCAGGAAGAAATTTTTAAGATTCCAGGAAGAAAGGAATAGAAGGATCTGCTGATAGGGAATGTTCTTGGCTATTTTTCATGTTTGTAGATCACCCCCTGTGCTCGCTGACCTACATTGGCTCCCAGTCCGGCAACACCTTGATTTTAAAACTCTCATCCTTGTTTTCAAATCCCCTCAGGGCCTTGCCCCTCCCTATCTCTGTAATCTCCTCCAGCCCCACAACCCCCCAAGGTGTCTGTGCTCCTCTTCAGCATCCCCGATTTTCAACGCTCCACCATTGGTGGCCGTGCCTTCAGCTGCCTGGGCCCCAAGCTCTGGAACTCGCTCCCTAAACCTCTCCCCCTCTCTAATTCACTCTCCTCCATTAAGACGCTCCATAAAACGTACATTTTTGGCCAAACATTTGGTTACTTGTCCTAATATCTCCTTATGTGGCTCGGTGTCAAATTTTATATACCCAAGTCAAGGTCATTAATATATCAAAAAGCGCAGTGGTCCTAACACCGACCCCATGGGGAACATCACTGTATACTTCCCTCCAGTCTGAAAATCAACCAGTCACCGCTACTCTCTGCTTTCTGTCGCTCAACCAATTTCGTATCCACCCATAATTTTTCTAGTAAGTCTATTATGTGGTACTTTATCAAACTCCTTTTCAAATTCCATATACACAACATCAACCTTACTATCTTCAACTCTTTCTGTTACTCCATCAAGAAACTCAATCAAGTTAGCCAAACACGATTTGCCTTTAACAAATCCGAGCTGACTTTCATTTGTTAGCTCATATTTTTCCAAATGCCAATTAATTTTGTCCCGGATTAATGTCTCCTTCTGTGGTTTGGTGTCAAATTTTGTCACGCTCCTGTGAAGCACCTTGGGGACGTTTTACTACGTTAAAGGCGCTATATAAGTGCAAGTTGTTGTTGTTGATGTTAATTGTTGGTGGGTCATTTCATAGAAACATAGAAAGTAGGTGCAGGAGTAAGCCATTCGGCCCTTCGAACCTGCAATAAGATCATGGCTGATCATGCAACTTCAGTACCCCATTCCTGCTTTCTCTCCATACCCCTTGATCCCTTTAGCCGTAAGGGCCACATCTAACTCCCTTTTGAATATATCTAACGAACTGGCCTCAACAACTTTCTGTGGTAGAGAATTCCACAGGTTCACAATTCTCTGAGTGAGGAAGTTTCTCCTCATCTCGGTCCTAAATGGCTTACCCCTTATCCTTAGACTGTGACCCCTGGTTCTGGATTTCCCCAACATTGGGAACATTCTTCCTGCATCTAACCTGTCCAATCCCGTCAGAATTTTATGTGTTTCTATGAGATCCCCTCTCATTTTTTGAAATTCCAGTGAATATAAGCCTAGTCGATCCAGTCTCTCCTCATATGTCAGTCCTGCCATCCCAGGAATCAGTCTGGTGAACTTTCGCTGCACTCCCTCAATAGCAAGAATGTCCTTCCTCACCAAGGCCCTGTACAACTGCAGTAAGCCCTCCCTGCTCCTATACTCAAATCCTCTCGCTATGAAGGCCAACATAACATTTGCCTTACTCACCGCCTGCTGTACCTGTATTCCAACTTTCAATGATTGCTGTACCATGACACCCAGGTCTCGTTGCAACTCCCCTTTTCCTAATCTGTCACCATTCAAATAATATTCTGTCTTTCTGTTTTTACCACCAAAGTGGATAACCTCACATTTATCCACATTATACTGCATCTGTCATGCATTTGCCCACTCACCTAACCTGTCCAAGTCACCCTGCAGCCTCATAGCATCCTTCTCACAGCTCACACTGCCACCCAGCTTAGTGTCATCTGCAAACCTAGAGATATTACATTCAATTCCTTTGTCTATTAACTACGTGACGCCTGTGTTAGCCCCACACACAGGTTTTACATCGGTAAACCGGAGTGGGGGGGGGGGGAGTGCGGGCACGAGGAGAACACAATACTTCATGGCTTCTCCTGCTCTTCAGCACTAACCCCATGTTTAAGAAAGAAACAAAGACTTGCATTTCTCTAGCGTCTTTCACAACCATCGGAAGTCTCAAAGCGCTTTACAGCCAATGAATTACTTTTGGAGTGCAGTCACTGTTGTAATGGGCAACGTGGACCATTTTCCATACCTCGGGAGTCTCTTATCAACAAGAGCAGGCATTGCCGACGAGATTCAACACCGCCTCCAATGTACCAGTGCAGCCTTCGGCCGCCTGAGAAAAAAAGTGTTTGAAGACTAGGCAAATCCGCCACCAAGCTCATGGTCTACCTCCTGTATGGCTCAGAAACATGGACCATGTACAGTAGACACCTCAAGTCTGGAGAAATACCACCAACGATGTCTCTGCAAGATCCTGCAAATCCCCTGGGAGGACAGACGCACCAACGTCAGTGTAGTTTATGAAATGATACAATGAACTCCATACTGTGAGCCAATGACCAGGTGTAACCTGCTCAGTCTTTAATGGCTTCCAGAAGTGAAGATACAAAGGTGAAGTTCAGGTTATATACCGGGCCCAGTACAAGTGTACCTATGACCCTAGGACCTCCGACAGTAGTGCCTCCTGTTGGTGGCAGACTTTATGTACATACATTATATCATTCCCCCCTCTCCCCCCCCCCCAGTTCTCGGCACAAGTCTATATTACAAGTTCAGACAGTCCAGAGCCCTTTGCTCACTGGTTGACCGTCTCAATACAATCCCAGTGCTTTCCGAGTCTCTCACGACTTGGGGCTGGGCGTTGACCACAGTGGGTCTCAGTACAATCCCAGTGCTTTCCGAGTCTCTCATCATGTGTAGGACCACCCTGGCTTTGTGATGGATGGGCCTTGCGTCTGGGCCTAGGCGAATCTGCACCTTAGCTCCCTTGAAGCTGCCAATTCCCGGTTCAAACAGTGAGGGAAATTTGCTCAGCACTTGAGCACACAAATCACCATCCGCTGATGACAAAACTTTGATATCGTTCCATTTCCATTTTATTTTCTCCAGCCAACTCCTGCCGAATAACGATGGGCCTTTGCCCGGGATAATTCATAATGGTAGATCATGAACCGCTCCCTTGTACGACACTCTTACTGCTGCACTACCGATCATGGGTATGAGCTCTTTGGTGTAGGTACGCAATTTCGCATTTATCGGACTCAGCTTGGGTCTCTCTGCTTTGGTCTCCCACAGCTTTTCAAAAGTCCACAGGCTCATTATCGATTGACTCGCACCCGTGTCTAATTCCATGGATACCGGCACACAGTTTAATTTTATCTCCATTATTATTGGTTGGCTCTTTGTTAGGAACGCACGTACGCTATACACTTCCTCCTCGGAGCTCTCAAATGTCTCGGGCTGCATCGCCAGATCCACGCTGGATTGATCATCGCTTGCTCCGCTGTAGACACATCCACTGAAGATGCCCCATCTTTGCACATCCTCTGCATACATACTGCCTGAAGCGGCACTGATGGGGTCGGTGATTGCCGCCGCAACGCCAACACATTGAGCTCGGATTTGACCTCCGATGGCGGGCTTTGAGCGGCTTCCGTTCTTGCATACGCAGTTGAGTAGGCCCTCGATGGCGAACTTTGAGTGGCTCACGTTCTCGCATACGCAGTTGAGTAGGCCCTCGATGGCGAAATTTGAGTGGCTCACGTTCTCGCATACGCAGTTGAGTAGGCCCTCGATGGCGAAATTTGAGTGGCTCACGTTCTCGCATACGCAGTTGAGTAGGCCCTCGATGGCGAACTTTGAGTGGCTCACGTTCTCGCATACGCAGTTGAGTAGGCCCTCGATGGCGAACTTTGAGTGGCTCACGTTCTCGCATACGCAGTCGAGTAGGCCCTGCCATGTGCAGCTCTAATAGCCGTCGATACATTTTTGTACACAGTACTTGCCGTGGAGTTCCTGTTTTGCCGTGATATCTGCTTCGTGCTTTTCTGCGTGGACATGCAAACCTGGGCGATGGTGATGACCTTGCTGAGGTCCGGCATCTCCGCAGCCAGCAGCATGCTTAAGATCGCCTCGTGGTTGACCCCGATCACGAAACCGTCACGCAGCATGTCTTCCAAACCAGGCCCAAATTTGCAAAGCCCTGCAAGACGACTCAGGTCGGCAACAAATGCCACTACGTCCTGGCCTTCTGGACGAGCGTGCGTATAGAAGCGATATCTGGACATGAGGATTCCTTCCGTGGGTTTAAGGTGTTCCTGAACTAGAGCACACAGTTCTTTGTAAACCTTTTCTGTAGGAAGAGTGGGTGAGAGCAGATTCTTGGTGAGTGCATAGATCGTGGGGCCACTGACGGTGAGAAGAACTGCCCTGCTCTTCTCTGCATCCTTGCCTTTGTTTAGGTCGTTTGCCAAGAAATACTGGTCAAGATGATCCGTGAAATCTCCCTAATCCTCTCATTGAATCTCTTGAGAATTCCAACAGTACTCGATCGTGCTGTGCTCGCCATACTTTTGCGTGGGTTTGTATTTGCCTCGTCGCCAGTTGAAGTGTATGAAATGATACAATGAACTCCGTACTGTGAGCCAGTGACCAGGTGCAACCTGTCAGTCTTTAATGGTTTCCAGAAGTCAGGATACAAAGGTGAAGTTCAGGTTATATACCGGGCCTAGCACAAATGTACCTATGACCCCAGGACCTCCGACAGTAGTGCCCCCTGTTGGTGGGCAGAACTTATGTACATACATTACAGTTAGCATCCTGGCCAGGCCAACGTCCCCAGCACTGAAACACTGACCACACTTGACCAGCTCCACTGGGCAGGCCACATTGTTCGGCATGCCAGATGTGATACTTGGCTTAGAAGTGCCAGGTACAAAATATAGGGAGGGGAGAAAAACTGCTCCATTTCTCACCGGTGACATCCCTCACTCCTTTGATCTTTAAAGTATTAAAATTGAAGTGTTTCAGTGGTGAGAAAGTTGAAACCACAGAGTGTTTGTCAGACGCTGCCATTGTTTGCCTGCCACGGGAATTCTCCTGTGACTGGCAGCTTAGGTGCGTGCTGAAACAATTCCCCAAGTGCCGTGAGCGCCAGAGGCAAATTTCTGTTTCATTCATTGTACGTGACGTATCCATGTGCAACCAGACACTCCTGAATTAGAGCGATGACATTTCGGAGAGAAACCAGGAAGCACTCTATTTTTTCCACACAAAGGGGATGCAGTATAAAAGCAGGGAAGTCTTGCTACAGTTGTACAGGGTATTGGTGAGGCCACACCTGGAATACTGCGTGCGGTTTTGGTTTCCATATTTACGAAAGGATATACTTGCTTTGGAGGCAGTTCAGTGAAGGTTCACTAGGTTCACTAGGGCTGAGGGGGTTGACTTATGAGGAAAGGTTGAGGAGGTTGGGCCTCTACTCATTGGAATTCAGAAGAACGGGAGGTGATCTTATCGAAATGTATAAGATTATGAGGAGGCTTGACAAGGTGGATGTAGAGAGGATGTTTCCACTGATAGGGGAGACTAGAACTAGGGGGCATAGTCTTAGAATGAGGGGCCGCCCATTTAAAACAGAGATGAGGAGAAATTTCTTCTTTCAGAGGGTTGTAAATCTGTGGAATTCGCTGCCTCAGAGAGTTGTGGAGGCTGGGTCATTGAATAAATTGAAGACAGAGATAGCTTCTTAACTGATAAGGGATTAAGGGATTATGGGGAGTGGGCAGGGAAGTGGACCTGAGTCCATGAACAGATCAGCCATGATCGTGTTAAATGGTGGAGCAGGCTCAAGGAGGTATATGGCCGACTCCTGCTCCTATTTCCTATGTTCTTATGTTCTTATGTACTGGAAACCTGGTACTTACATCTCCCCAAAAGGCTGTGGATGCCGGGGGTCACTTGGAGCTTTCAAGACTGAGATCGGCAGGTTTTTGTTAGGTAAGGAGTCTCGAGGAATATTGAACTAAGACGGGTTAATGGAGTTGAGGTACAGATCTCTATCACCATCTTCAACGATCGCTCCCTCCACCATCGGCGCAGCGTGGCTGCAATGTGTACCGTCTACAAGATGCACTGCAGCAACTCGCCAAGGCTTTCGAACATACGAACAATGACGGACAGGTAAAGACCCTCTGGTCCATCCAGCCCGTCCCACACAATTGCCATACCTTGTGTATCACAACATATACACTCCGCCCCACCCCAAACCATGTGATCTCCTGGGAGAGGCAAAAAAACAGGTTAAAAAATCCAGGCCAATTTGGGAAGAAAAATCTGGCGAATTCCTCTCCGACCCATCTCGGCGATCGAAACTAGTCCAGGAGATCACTCTGGCCATTAAATTCCCTGCAGTACCTACCCTTCTGTAAGAGGTGATCTCCGCCGCAGACAGAAACAAATCCAGCTTTCGCTCGAAGGAATTCAGCGAGTTTGCATCCAACACACGAGAGGGCAGTTTGATCCAGAGGTCTACTATTCTCTAGGGAAAGAATCTTGATATCTTACCTAGATCCAGCCTTATACAACTTATATTTGTGACCCCTGGTTCTGCCTAGCCTATTTAGTTGGAGCAGCGTGCGGTGGCCCGGCCCGGATATTTGGCGAGGTCCCAGCCTGCAAGACCATCAGCAGGCCGGGGCCATCGGAGGGAGCAGCGTGCGGCGGTATACCACTGCAGGGAGCAGCGCGTGCTGCTGCAGGAGAGCGATGGCTGATTGTAGCGTGGGCAGATACAGCAGGAGCGGCGAGGTCAGGCCGAAGGAGCGGCAAGAGTCTGTAGAGGGAAATGACCGGGGCCCAGGAGAGGCGTGAGTTCGGGGCCCAGAAGAGGCGAGGGCCCAGGGGGCAGCATGGCCCAGCCCACACTGCGATATGTGTGCGCACTGGGTCCGTGCAGTAGAGCTGGTCTCCAGTCGTCCTGGGTAATCCTTGCCACTGGACCAAGACCTAGCTCTGTCAAGGCCGTGTGGTGGCCGTTGCACACCAGCCACCACACGCTAAAAAAATCCACGCACAGGCATCTTCCACCCTTCAGGATGTAGTTCGGGACCTGGAATAGTAGGTCCTTCATTGAAACACCTGTGAACACATCCCTTTTCGGCGTGGAAGCAAGTCATCCTCGATACAAGAGACCACCTATGATGATGATGATTTAGTTGAAATATCATCATCATAGGCAGTCCCTCGGAATCGAGGAAGACTTGCTTCCACTCTAAAAATGAGTCCTTAGGTGACTGAACAGTCCAATACGAGAGCCACAGTCTCTGTCACAGGTTGGACAGACAGTGGTTGAAGGAAAGGGTGGGTGGGGAGTCTGGTTTGCCGCACGCTCCTTCCGCTGCCTGTTTTCGGCGACGAGACTCGAGGTGCTCAGCGCCCTCCCGGATGCTCTTCCTCCACTTAGGCCGGTCTTTGGCCAGGGACCTCCAGGTGTCGGTGGGGATGTTGCACTTTATCAGGGAGGCTTTGAGGGTGTCCTTGTAACGTTTCCTCTGCCCACCTTTGGCTCGTTTGCCATGTAGGAGTTCCGAGTAGAGCGCTTGCTTTGGGAGTCTTGTGTTGGGCATGCGGACAATGTGGCCTGCCCAACGGAGCTGGTCGAGTGTGGTCAGTGCTTCGATGCTGGGGTTGTTGGCCTGATCGAGAACACTGATGTTGGTGCGTCTATCCTCCCAGGGGATATGCAGAATCTTGCGGAGACATCGTTGGTGGTATTTCTCCAGCGATTTGAGATGTCTACTCTGTATGGTACACGTCTACCAAGGCCGATTGCACGGGTTCCCGGACTGCAGTGGTGTTCCAGGTAGGGAACTTTTTATTTTACAGAGCCTGCAGTGATGGGCCTTTCCCTTTAAGGCAGGGAAACACAGAAAACAGGTGCAGGAGCAGGCCATTCGGCCCTTTGAACACGGCAGTGCTGTGCGGCCCAGTGTGCACTGTTGCTGAGGTGTCCGCCCCGCCCGCTGCCGTTAGCGCTCCAAGAATGAAGTGGCGCACCTTCGCTCCAAACAGGGCAATTGTGAATTATTCCCCCCCCCCCCCCCGCAAGCCTGTTACAATCCACAGATCATAGGAACAGGGCTGGAGTCATTCTGTGCCCCCGAAGACTGCTCCGCCATTCAATCACATCACGTTTGTTTAATTCATTCATGGAATTTGGGCGTCGCTGGCAAGGCCGGCATTTATTGCCCATCCCTAATTGCCCGTGAGAAGGTGGTGGTGAGCAGCCTGCTACAACTGCCCAATATGGCGGCAGTCGATGTCATCGATTCCCGGCCTGGTCGCAAAGCCGTTAGCACACTCCAGGAGGCGTTAACAGGAGGCTTAAAGGCATCCAATTTAGCCCCCTAGAACTCTACACTGTAGCTTCTAATGCTGGACTTAAATCCTGGGGATTTTGCTCATTTTGCCTCTGGGCCTTGGGATTTTACAGATCTTCATCTTAACGGCAACATCATCATCATAGACAGTCCCTCGGAATCGAGGAAGACTTGCTTCCACTCTAAAAGTGAATGCTCAGGTGGCTGAACAGTCCAATACAGGAATTACAGTCTCTGTCACAGGTGGGACAGACAGTGGTTGATGGAAAGGGTGGGTGGGGAGTCTGGTTTGCCGCATGCTCCTTCCGCTACCTGCGCTTGATTTCTGCATGCTCTCGGCGACGAGACTCGAGGTGCTCAGCGCCCTCCCGGATGCACTTCCTCCACTTAGGGCAGTCTTTGGCCAGGGACTCCCAGGTGTCGGTGGGGATGTTGCATTTTATCAAGGAGGCTTTGAGGGTGTCCCTGTAATGTTTCCTCTGCCCACCTGGGGCTCACTTGCCGTGTAGGAGTTCCGAGTAGAGCGCCTGCTTTGGGAGTCTTGTGTCGGTCATGCGGGCAATGTGGCCCGCCCAACGGAGCTGATCAAGTGTGGTCAGTGCTTCGATGCTGGGGATGTTGGCTTGATCGAGGACGCTAACGTTGGTGCATCTGTCCTCCCAGGGGATTTGCAGGATCTTGCGGATCGCAATATCACAAGTAGTTAGTCAATTGGTTGGTTAGATGATAGAGCAGATTACACATATTCTGTGCTTCAGAGGGTGTATAGTGTATCGGCACGGTCCCGGCCTGCAAGACCATCAGCAGGCCGGGGCCATTGGAGGGAGCAGCGTGCGGTGGTACACCACTGCAGGGAGCAGTGCGTGCTGCTGCAGGAGAGCGACGGCTGCGAAGCCAGGTCGCTGATTGCAGTGCGGGCAGGCACAGCAGGAGGGGCGAAGGAGCGGCAAGAGTCTGTAGATGGAAGTGACCGGGTCCCAGGAGAGGCGTGAGTTCTGTTATGTATAGAAGAACTCCACGAGGCTGAGTACTGTGAGCAAAACTTAGTGTGACCTTAGTCTTTATTACAACTCCAGAGTGCCTAAACAACATGGCAGCCAACCTTTTATACTGGCCCTGCACGTGTGTGCAGGTGACCATTAGGACTCCAACAGTCGCGCCCTCTGGTGGCAAGTATTACATAGTTACATACATAACATCACTCCCACCCAAAGTACAAGATATTTACAAGTTGAGGCGATCCGGGGCCCTTCGCTCCCTGGTTGATCGTCTAAGTTCAAACCCTGGCATGTGTGAGTTGGTCGGACCATTGCTGCACTGCACCGCGGCTGGTCTGACCGAACTGTCGGGAACGGTGGGTTCATCCTTGTGATTGACAGCGAGGTCGATTGCTGGTTGGGTGTGTGTTGGTGGATCGTCGATGGTGATGTCCTCTTCAAGTTGTTTCTGGTTATCAGTAAATTGCAATTTGGTCTGATCTAAATGCTTTCTGCACATTTGGCCATTTAACAGTTTGATTATAAACACCCTATTCCCTTCCTTGGCCAAAACAGTGCCAGCAACCCACTTGGGACCATGACCGTAATTCAGGACAAACACAGGGTCATTAACATCAATGTCACGTGAAACAGCCGCGCGATCGTGGTACATGTTCTGCTGGTGTTGCCGGGTTTCCACGTGATCATTAAGATCCGGGTGGACTAGGGAGAGCCTGGTTTTGAGGGCTCTCTTCATTAACAATTCTGCCGGGGGAACCACGGTGAGCGAGTGGTGTCGCGTCCGATAACTGAGCAGAATGCGAGACAAGCGGGTCTGCAGGGAGCCGTCCATCACACGTTTCATCTCTGCTTGCTTGATTGTTTGGACTGCCCGCTCCGCTTGACCATTGGACGCGGGCTTAACAGAGCAGACTTGACATGCTTGATGCCATTGTGGTTCAGGAACTCGTTGAATTCAGAGCTGGTGAAACACGGTCCATTGTCGCTGATAAGGACGTCAAGCAAGCCATGGGTGGCGAACATGGCCCGGAGGCTTTCAATGGTGACTGTGGACGTGCTGGATGACATGATTACGCATTCAATCCATTTGGAGTAAGCGTCCACAACTACTAAAAACATCTTTCCTCGAAAGGGGCCGGCAAAATCTATGTGGATCCTGGACCACGGTTTGGAGGGCCATGACCACAGACTCAGTGGAGCCTCCCTTGGTGCATTGCTCAGTTGTGAGAAAATATTGCACTGATGCACACATGACTCCAAGTCTCCAAGTCCGAGTCAATACTGGGCCACCAAACATGCGACCTGGCAATTGCCTTCATCATGGCACTGCCTGGGTGGATACTGTGTAAGTCGCGTATAAACGTTTCCCTGCCTTTTTTTGGCAAAACCACGTGATTACCCCATAAGAGACAATCCGACTGGATGGACATTTCATCTTTGTGTCGGTGAAACGGCTTAATTTCATCTTGCATTTCCCCGGGAATGGCCGACCAGTTCCCATTTAGGAGGCAGCTCTTTACTAATGATAGCACAGGATCCTGGCTGGTCCAGGTCCTGATCTGGCGAGCTGTGACGGGTGACCCCTCACTCTCAAAAGCATCCATGAGCAGTAGCAAGTCTGCGGGCTGCGCCATTTCAACCCCAGTTGTGGGTAATGGTAGCCGACTGAGAGCATCGGCACAGTTCTCCGTGCCTGGTCTGTGGCGGATAACATAGTCATAAGCGGATAAGGTCAGTGCCCATCTTTGGATGCGGGACGAAGCATTGGTATTTATACCTTTGTTCTCTGAAAACAGCGAAATGAGCGGCTTGTGGTCAGTTTCAAGCTCAAACCGAAGTCCAAATAGGTATTGATGCATTTTCTTAACCCCATATACACATGCTAACGCCTCTTTTTCAACTATACTATAGGCTCTCTCAGCCTTAGACAGACTTCTAGACGTGTATGCAACCAGTTGGAGGTTGCCCGATACATTGGCGTAACACACAGCCGATCCCATACAATGAGGCGTCACAAGCTAGCACTAAACGTTTACATGGGTCATAGTGTACAAGTAACTTATTTGAATGTAGCAGGTTCCTGGCCTTCTCAAAGGCTGTGTCTTGAGATTTGCCCCAAACCCTTTACGTAGCAACATTTGCAAAGGCTCTAACAATGTGCTCAACCCAAGTAGAAAGTTACCGAACTAGTTGAGGAGTCCCAGGAATGAACGCAGCTCCGTCATATTCTGTGGTCTGGATGCATTCTTGATGGCCTCTGTCTTTGAGTCCATGGGCCTGATGCCGTCTGCTGCTATCTTTCTCCCCAAAAATTTGACTCCTGGAGCCAGGAAAATACAGTTGGAGCATTTTAGCCTGAGTCCCACTCTGTCTCGGCGACATAGAACCTCTTCCAGGTTGTGTAGATGTTCGATGGTGTCACGACTAGTGATCAGGATGTCGTCTTGAAACACAATGGTGCGTGGAACAGATTTCAGCAAACTCTCCATGTTTCTCTGAAAAATGGGTGCAGCCGAGTGAATCCTGAAAGGGCACCTGTGGTATATAAACAACCCTTTGTGTGTGTTGATGCACGTCAGTCTTTTCAAAGATTCAGCGAGCTCCTGTGTCATGTAGGCGGAGGTTGGGTCCAACTTGGTGAACGACTTCCAGCTAACGTTGCAAACAGGTCATACGCCTTGGACAGCGGGTACTGGTCCTGTAGTGAGACTCGGTTAATCGTTACCTTCTAGTCTCCACAGATTCTGACCGTGCCATCGCTTTTCAACACCGGAACAATTGGACTGACCCACTCGTTGTACTCGACTGACGGTAGGTTTTCTTCGTGTTGGAGTCTGTCCAATTCGATCTCGACTTTCTCCCTCATCATGTACAGAACCGCCCGAGCCTTGTGATGGACGGGTCGTGCACTGGGGCCTAGATGGATTTGTACCTTGGCGCCTGTGAAGTTGCCGATGCCTGGTTCGAATAGCCAGGGAAACTTACTCAGCACTTGAGCATACGAGGCGTCATCCACTGAAGATAGTGCTTTGATGTCGTTCCAATTCCATCTAAGCTTTTCTAGCCAGCTTCTGTTGAACAGCGTTGGGCCATTGCCTGGAACAATCCACAATGATAGGTCATGCACAGCTCCATCATACGATACCTTCACTGCCGCACCTCCAATGACTGGTATGAGCTCTTTGGTGTAGGTACGCAGCTTTGCATTAATCGGGCTCAGTTTGGGCCTTTGTGCCTTATTGCCCCACAGTTTCTCGAAAGCCTTCAGGCTCATTATTGACTGACTTGCATCCATGTCCAACTCGATGGATACTGGAACTCCATTTAATTTGACTTTCAACATTATAGGAGGGCTCTTGCTGGTGAAGGTGTGTACCCCATACACTTCTTCCTCGGGTTGAGGGAGCACAGCTTCAAAATACGGGGGAGCCAATTTAAAACCGAGTTGAGAAGCAATTTCTTCTCCCAGGGGGTTGTGAGTCTGTGGAATTCTCTGCCCAAGGAAGCAGTTGAGGCTAGCTCATTGAATGTATTCAGATCACAGATAGATAGATTTTTAACCAATAAGGGAATTAAGGGTTATGGGGAGCGGGCGGGTAAGTGGAGCTGAGTCCACGGCCAGATCAGCCATGATCTTGGTGAATAGTGGAGCAGGCTCGAGGGGCTAGATGGCCTACTCCTGTTCCTAATTCTTATGTTCTTATGAGTTGCCTGTGCTGCGTGATCCATGCCGGATCGATCATCCTCTGCCACATGATATCTCACAGCATGTTTGCATATTGACTGGAGGTGCCCCATTGTTGCAATACCTTTGCACACGTAGTGCTTGAATCGACATTGATGGGCCCGATGATTATCCCCGCAGCGCCAACACGGTGCTAATGGATTCATGTGGCCATGCATGCCTGGGCGATCGCGATGGCCCTGCTCAGGTATAGGGTTTCGGCAGCCAGCAGCTTTCGAAGAATGACCTTGTGGCTGATGCCCAGCATGAAAAACATAGAAACATAGAAAATAGGTGCAGGAGTAGGCCATTCGGCCCTTCTAGCCTGCACCGCCATTCAATGAGTTCATGGCTGAACATGCAACTTCAGTACCCCATTCCTGTTTTCTCGCCATACCCCTTGATCCCCCTAGTAGTAAGGACTTCATCTAACTCCTTTTTGAATATATTTAGTGAATTGGCCTCAACAACTTTCTGTGGTAGAGAATTCCACAGGTTCACCACTCTCTGGGTGAAGAAATTTCTCGTCATCTCGGTCCTAAATGGCTTACCCCTTATCCTTAGACTGTGACCCCTGGTTCTGGACTTCCCCAACATCGGGAACATTCTTCCTGCATCTAACCTGTCTAAACCCATCAGAATTTTAAACGTTTCTATGTGGTCCCCTCTCATTCTTCTGAATTCCAGTGAATACAAGCCCAGTTGATCCAGTCTTTCTTGATAGGTCAGTCCCGCCATCCCGGGAATCAGTCTGGTGAACCTTCGCTGCACTCCCTCGATAGTAAGAATGTCCTTCCTCAGGTTAGGAGACCAAAACTGTACACAATACTCCAGGTGTCCCGCAGCATTTGCCCCAACGCAGCCCCAAAATCACACGGTCCCGCGAGGCGTCTCAGGTCGGCGACATAATCTGCCACGTCCTGGCCCCCGGAGCGATGGTGCGTGTAAAAACAATATCTGGCCATGAAGATACTCTCCTTTGGCTTGAGGTGGTCCCAAACCAGCGTGCACAAATCTGTATATTCCTTCTCCGTTGGTTTTGTCGGTGCGAGCAGATTCTTGATGAGGCCGTATATTTTAGGCCCACAGACAGTGAGGAGAACCACCCTGTGCTTGGCCGCGTTAGTGTTTCCTTCCAGCTCGTTGGCCACGAAGTACAAGTCAACGAAGGCTTCCCAATCATCATCCTCTTCGAATCTCTCTACTATTCCAATGGCAGCCATGGTTGCGTGAAGGTTCAAATTCTGTTACTCATCGCCAATTGTTGTGTATAGAAGAACTCCATGAGGCTGAGTACTGTGAGCTAAACTTAGTGTGACCTTAGACTTCTTTATTACAACTCCAGAGTGCCTAAACAACATGGCAGCCAACCTTTTATACTGGCCCTGCACATGTGTGCAAGTGACCATTAGGACTCCAACAGTCGCGCCCTCTGGTGGCAAGTATTACATAGTTACACACATAACAAGTTCGGGGCTCAGAAGAGGCTTGGGCCAGGGGCAGCACGGGCCAGCCCACACTGCGCTATGTGTGCGCGCACTGGGTCCGTGCAGCAGAGCTGGTCTCCAGACATCCTGGTTAATCCTCGCCACTGGACCAAGACCTAGCTCTGTCAAGCCCGTGTGGTGGCTGGTGTGCAACAGTCACCACACGTTAAAAAAATCCACGCACAGGCATCTTCCACCCTTCAGGATGTAGTTCGGGATCTGGAATATTAGGTCCTTCATTGAAACACCTGGTGAACTCATCCCCTTTTGGCATTGAAGCAAGTCATCCTCGCTTCGAGGGACCGCCTATGATGATGCTTTTCTTCATTCACTCTTTCTTCGTTCATATCTATTTGTGTCAGGGGCAAGTTACACAGCTAGCTGCCGTGGGTGGTTTTTGAAGATGGATGTAGCAGTGATTCTGGGACAGAGAGTTTTACCTGCCCAGCTACTGCGCATGATGCTTATAACCATAATCATTCATTGGACCCCGCTGCTTCCCTTTGATGTCAATGCAACGCATAGCCTTTATAAAACAATCCCCTGTGCACAATATAGTCATGAATGCGGAAACAAAGGGGGCTAATAGTTATTTAACGCCTTTGCAATAGTCACCGTTAATGCCAAGATAAACATTCCCAGCAGTCGGATCCTGCAAGTAAACGTGTTGTGGAACTGGTCGTAAAATGACTCATTTCGCCCTTTACACTGGATGCAGAGGTCACCTGTCTGGAACAGCCACTTGAGATTTGTCTGAAGGGTGAACATTACCTCGCAGTCAAGACAGAGACTCCTTTGTGATTTATCTGGGCCGGTGGAGTTTTGTTTGTTTAAGAGAGCTGTAAATGTTAGCTTCTGGTATTGACAGAGCAAAGAACATAAGAATTAGGAGCAGGAGAAGGCCACATGGCCCCTCGAGCCTGCTCCGCCATTCAATGAGATCGTGGCTGATCTTTGACCTCAACTTAAAGTGCAGTAACCTGCAGGGTTACGGACCTAGAGCTGGTAATTGGGATTAGACTGGATGACCTTTTGTTGGACGGAGCAGATATAATGGTAAGTACTGCAGGGAATAGAATACGGCCAGGGTGATCTCCTGGACTAGTTTCAATCGCCTGGATGGGTCGGAGAGGAATTTTCCCAAATTTTTTCTCCCTAAATTGGCCTGGGTTTTTATCTGGTTTTTGCCTCTCCCAGGAGATCAGATGGCTCCGGTTGGGGTGGAGTGTAGAATGTTTTAGTATAAGGGGTGTCGCAGTTGTGGTGAGGCAGACTGGTTGGGCTGGGTGCTCTTTGCCTTTCCGTCATTGTTCATAGGTTTATATGTAACCTTTAGGGCCGTATAGCTCTTTGTTGGCCGACACAGACACAATGGGCCGGAATGGCCTCCTTCTCTGCTGTAAATTTCTATGTTTCTATGTTTCTAACTCCACTTTCCCGCCTGATCCCGATATCCCTTGATTCCCCAGAGTCCAAAAATCTATCGATCTCAGCCTTGAATATACTCAACGACTGAGCCCTCTGGAGTAAAGAATTCCAAAGATTCACAACTCTCTGAGTGAAGAAATTCCTCCTCATCTCAGTCTTAAATGGCCGACCCCTTATTCTGAGACTGTGACCCCTGGTTCTAGACTCTCCAGCCCGGGGGAAACATCCTCCCTGCATCTACCCTGTCAATCCCCCTCAGAATCTTATTTGTTTCAATGAGATCAGCTCTCATTCTTCTAAACCCCAGAGACTATAGGCCCATTCTCCTCAATCTTCCTCTGATGCCACAGTTTTGGTACAGTTTTGGTCTCCGTATTTAAGGAAGGATATACATGCATTGGAGGCTGTTCAGAGAAGGTTCACTAGGTTGATTCCGGAGATGAGGGGGTTGACTTATGACGATAGGTTAATTCATTGGAGTTCAGAAGAATGAGAAGTGATCTTACTGAAACTTATAAGATAATGAGGGGGCTCAACAAGGTGGATGCAGAGAGGATATTTCCACTCATAGGTGTAACTAAAACTAGGGACATAGTCATAGAATAAGGGGCCGCCCATTTAAAACTGAGATGAGGAGAAATTTCTTCTCTCAGAGGGTTGTAAATCTGTGGAATTCGCTGCCCCAGAGAGCTGTGGAGGCTGGGTCATTGAATATATTTAAGGCGGAGATAGACAGATTTTTGAGTGATAAGGGAGTAAAGGATTATCGGGAGCGGGCAGGGAAGTGGAGCTGAATTCATGATCGGATCAGCCATGGTCTTATTGAATGGCAGAGCAGGCTCGAGGGGCCAATTGGCCGACTCCTGCTCCTATTTCTTATGTTCTTACGTCCTCATAGGACAGCCTTCCATCCCAGGGATCAATCTAGTGAACCTTCGTTGCACCACCTCTAAGGCAAGTATATCCTTCCTCAGATAAGGAGACTAAAACTGTCCATCTTTGGCTCGATGTACCTTCGAGATGGTTTTTCTACACCACTTGGTATGGCTGATGTGGATGTAGAGCGACATCTTTCATTTTACATTCAGGTGGTTAAGCCATGTTGTTGTGTCAGGAGTAGCGGAGTTTATCAACAACAACAACAACTTGTATTTATGTAGCGCCTTTAACGTAGTGAATCTTCGCAAGACTTTTAACAGGAGTATTATGAGATAAAAAAATTTGACACCGAGCTGAAATTAGTGCAGGTGACCGAAAGCTTGGTCAAAGGCGGAGATTTTAAGGAGTTTCTTGAAAGAGGAAAGAGAGGAGGAGAGGTTTAAACATAAGAACATAAGAAATAGGAGCAGGATTAGGCCACACGGCCCCTCGAGCCTGCTCCGCCATTCAATATGATCATGGCTGATCTGATCATGGACTCAGCTCCACTTCCCTGCCCGTTCCCCACAACCCTTCACTCCCTTATTGCTCAAAAATCTGTCTATCTCCACCTTAAATATATTCAATGACGCAGCCCCCACAGCTCTCTGGGGCAGAGAATTCCACAGATTTACAACCCACTGAGAGAAGAAATTTCTCCTCATCTCAGTTTTAAATGGGCGGCCCCTTATTCTGAGACAATGTCCCCTAGTTTTAGTTTCCCCTGTGTGTGGAAATACTGGGCAGGGAGTTCCAGAGCTTGGGGCCCAGGCAACAGAAGACACGGCTACCGATGGTTGAGCGATTATTATCAGGGATGCTCAAGTGCCAGAATTAGAGGAGCGCAGTTATCTCGGGGGAGGGGTTGTGGGGCAGGAGGAGATTACAGAGATAGGGAGGGGGTGAGGCCATGGAGGGATTTGAAAACAAGGATGAGAATTTTGAAATCGAGACGTTGCTTAACCGGGAGCCAATGTTGGTCAGCGGGCACAAGGCTGAGTGGCCCCCGGACTGTGAGCACCATCGGAGCAGGCCGGGGAGCGGAAGGAGCAGCGTGGCGGCCTACCACTCCAGGGAGCAGCACATGCTGGAGCAGGAGAGCAACGGCAGTAAAGAGAGACATCACCAAGGTCCAGGTCGGTGATTGGAGCGTGGGCAGGTACAGCAGGAGCGGCGAGGTCGGGGCGAAGGAGCGGCGAGAGATTGCAGCGGTACGTGATCGGGGCCCAGGAGAGGCGTGAGATCGGGGCCCAGAAGAGGCGAGGGCCCAGGGGCAGCACGGGCCCAGCCCACACTGCGATATGTGCGCGCACTGGGTCCGTGCAGCAGAGCTGGTCTCCAGTCGTCTTGGTTAATCCTTGCCACTGGACCAACACTTAGCTCCGTCAAGCCCGTGTGGTGGCTGGTATACAACGGCCACCATACGTTAAAAAAATCAACGCACAGGCATCTTCCACCCTTCAGGATGTAGTTCGGGATCTGGAATATTAGGTCCTTCATTGAAACACCTGTGAACTTTTTGACGTGGAAGCAAGTCATCCTCGATTCGAGGGACTGCCTATGATGATGATGGGTGAGCGGGATTTGGTGCGATTCGATACGGACTGCCGTGATGCCTCCTTCGTATACATGTGAACGGGGTGTTGAGTCATTCTATGTTCCACGGCCCATTCTGGGTGACCACAGTCACACACTGGAGAGCATTCAATTCTCCATTCATATCCGCGCCTGCCGCGGTTTGTGCGGGCGTGGTTCGGGGATACCCGTGAGCTTCGCGGAAGATCGAAGCCGGGGATCTTCTGTGTCGGGTCTTCCACGAGGTGCCTGTTTGCGACCTCTTGTGAACTCCATTCAGCTCTCCAAGCACGGTCAGGGTTGAAGTCACATTGCAAAGATTTAGCGCGTGGGCCCAAGAGTGCTTGCGGGACTTCAAGCGGCGGTGAGCGACGGTTTTGAGGTCCTGGCGGATGGGGTGACGTTTGTTTTCCACGATTCGTCGACCTACATTAATAACATAAGAAGTAGGAGCAGGAGTAGGCCCTATGGCCCCTCGAGCCTGCTCCGCCATTCAATATCATGGGCTGATCTTCGACCTCAACTCCACTTTCCTGCACTGGCCCCATATCCCTTTTTCTCTTAATATTCAAAAATCTATCGCTTTCTGTCTTGAATATATTAAACTACGGAGCCTCACAGCCCTCTGGGATAGAGAATTCCAAAGATTCACCACCCTCTGGGTGAAGAAGTTTCTCCTCATCTCAGTCCTAAATGGACAACCTCTTATTCTGAGACTGTGACCCCTGGTTGCTAAAGGTGCTATATAATTGCAAGTTGTTATTGTTGATATCAATGGATTTTAAGGAGGCTCATCAAGTAGCTTTGGAGGGTCATGGAGTGATCAAAAAGGAACAGGTTGTATTTTTGTTCTCAAGAGCTAAGTGTCAGAGACATTTTGGGTTTATGCAAGATCCCAGAGCATCGCGAATCTCAAGAAAATCCCTCTTACATTCCTTATATTGGCTCTCATAGAGCTTTTGAACTAATATCTCGTGCATCCCTTATGATAGAAGTTGGAAGCTCTGGGAGATGGCGGCCAAATCTTGGAATTTTTCCTGTTCCCGTTTTCTGCCACCGGATGGTGAAGAGGCAGCTGGATTCCAATATGGCGGTAGAGCAACCCCAGAATTCATAGCATGAATGAAAGCCCTCTATTAAAATCCATGCTGCTACCATGAATTATGGGGGAAATTCTGTGAATTAATGGCGCAGTCCATACATGCGGGAGATTGTGTTCCTCAGGTTAGGGGATCACAATCCCCTGCATGAGACTCCCACATGCATCAACCAATCCATTACATGCATAATACACCATGATAGCTAGATAGAATGAAAGAACGAAAGAACGAAAGAAAGAAAGAGAGGCTTGCATTTTTATAGCGCCTTTCACAACCTCAGGCTGTCCCAATGTGTTTACAGCCAATGAGGTACTTTTGGAGTGTAGTCACTGTTGTAATGTTGGAAATGCAGCAGCCAAATTATACACAGCAAGCTCCCGCACACAACAATGTGATAATGACCAGATCTGGGGGTTTTTTAAGTGATGTTGGTTGAGGGATAAATATTGACTGGGACACTGGGGAGATCTGTGATTGTATTTTTCGATGAAGTCATCAACATGATGGTTGAGGGAAGCCCAGTCTACTTAAACTTCCAAAAAGCTTTTGAGACCTCCGGTATTAATGGTAATAGGTTGGGCTGGAATTGAGAACTGATTGGAAAGGCCGAGACAGAAAGTAATTCTAGGTGGATTTGGATCTGTTTGGAGACCGATTAGCAGTGGTGTCCCACAGGGATCGGTTTTGGGACTGTTGATCTTCACTATTTTTATGAATGATCTTGGTGTAGGTGTTGGGCACACGATCGACAAATTTCCAGATAATACTAAGATCTGTGCGAGTGTTGGGACTGTAGAAGATGCTGAACTGTTTAAGGTGGATTGTGATGATTTGGGGATTGGGTTCGTGACTGGCAAACGATGTTTAATTTGGATAAGTGTAGTGTTATGCCCCAAATCCATACACCCTCTGGGGAAAAGCTTGAAAGGGTGTGGAGAAAGACTGAGATTTGGGAGGTCTGGTGCATACATCTCTAAAGGTTCACGAGCAATGCCATGAAGCGATAGATAGAGCGAATACTGTGAAATACTGTGACAGTTTTGGTCTCCTCACACGGTGGGTGATATTGAGGCTCTGGAATGGGTGCAGAAGTGGGCCACTGGACTAATTCCCAGTTTGAAGCATCTTAGTTGCCAAGATAGACTCATAGGGGCCGAAATTGATCACCTCACCGCCCGCTTGCCGCCCACTGCCGCCGTCATTCCTCGGCTCGAACCGCCCAGTGCCACTCTCATTGTGGCCTGGAGCGGGCGGGAGGGGGAGAGCCGCCGGGGAGCGCCCGCCGACGTCAGCGGACGGCCGATGTGCAAAAGTGGACTCCCGCCCGCCGAGATGCCGGATTGGTGCAGGCGGGAGTCGGCGGGGGAGCGCTGCATTGAGGCTGCTCTGTCCCTGACGGTAAGTGTCAAGATCCTGTAAAAAAAAGGTAAGTGTCAAGATGGGGGAAAACAGGTGAGTGACATTTTTTTAAAAATTTCTTTCTTTACAAGGACTTACCTGGATGGAGTCCCCTGAAGTTCCTCAGATGTTTTTTTTTTATGCTTTTTATTTTCAGCTCTTTGACCCTCCGTGGGCCCCGACTCCATCCTCGGCGGGACTTGGGCGCCAAGCGCCTCTGCCGCCGAGAATGAGACCTCCCGCCCGCTGCCGCCCAGATTGGCGGCGTACGTCGTCCATTTGCCGCCCGCCGACCTTCGAGGGACCTCGGCGATGAAAACTCCGCCGAAAGTACCGTCCGGTATCTCGGCGGCCATCGGAGGCACTTTTGGGCGGCACTTAGGCAGGCGGGGGCCTTGATCAAATTCGGGCCCCATAGAGTTGGGACTTTACACTTTAGAGAAGTGTCGACTTAGGGGGTGATCTGATCGGGGTTTATGAGATGGCGAAGGGAATAGATTGTGTTCCAGTTTGACAGTTTGTTCCAATTAATTTAAGTTGTGCACGCCGAGATTGAGGTTAGAGGGCAGAAGGTGGTTCTTTTCCCAGAGGAACTCTGGAACAGACTGCCAGCTCGTGCGGTAGATACTGATTGGCTGAATTCCTCCAAGCGAGTGCTGGAGCTGTTTCTGGCTGGGGGCGAAGATCACCTCATACAGAAGGGTAGGCACTGCAGGGCATTCAGGGTCACGAATGATCTCCTAGACTAGTTTCGATCGCCTGGATGGGTCAGAGAGGAATTTCCAGATGTTTCTCCAAATTGGCCTGGGTTTTTATCTGTTTTTTTGCCTCTCCCAGGAGATCACAAGGTTTCCGGGTGGGGGTGGAACCGAGGAAGACTTGCTTCCACTCTTAAAATGAGTGGTGAGCCGTCTTCTTGAATACAACTGAGTGGCTCACTGGGCCATTTCAGACGGGCAGTTAAGAGTCAACCACATTGCTTTGGGTCTGGAGCCACATATGGGCCAGACCGGGTAAGGGCAGCAGATTTCCTTCCCGAAAGGACATTGGTGAACCAGATGGGTTTTTTACAACAATCTGGTAGTTTCATGGGACCCCAAGTTTACCGCGACACTTAAAGGTGCGCCGACTTTCTGGAACAAAAAGCGCACCTAAAACTTACCGAGGAATTTCCCCCGCTCCTCAGGAGGTCTTCAGGCTCGGCATAGCGCATCACATCCAGTGGGGGGGGGCGGGGCCAGGGGCGGCACTGAAAACAGCGCCGGGACCTCTGCACATGCGCGCCAGAGTGTGCGCGCATGTGCAGTAGCTTCTTGCCCCCGGATCTCTGCAGGCTGTGTGGGAGGGGCCCAAAGCACACCGCCCCTAGCCCTGGCTGAATGAGCTCCTGGAGCGGGTGACCGACTCTGCGGAGGAGAAGGAGGTCCTGAGCTCGGACCTGAAGACGGCAATGTCCGTCATCGGAGACAGGAGATCCCAGGATCAGAAAGCCAAACGAGAAAGGGAGAAGGAGCTGGCAAAAGTGACCATCAAGAAGGAAGATGTCGAACTCATAATGAACGAGATGGAGATTTCTCGAAGTGCAGCAGAGCGTGGTCTCCGGGAGCATCTGGGAATTGTCGTCGAAGCCTTGATTGCTCTCACTGACTGAGGCCATCGAGTGTTCCTTGGGACTGTCTCGGAGATGTTCGGGGGCGCAGGGGTAGCAGGAAAGCAGAGATTGGGGGCAAGACGTGAGTAGGATGGGACCTGGGCAGGCTCGTCTGTTTAACGTTGCCCGCTGTTTGGGGGCAGGATTAGGTCGGTCTCCGTGAAATGAATGCTTTGCTTGTGCCCCGGCGATGAATGCTGAAGATGGGCGCAGCCTTCCAAACGGAAAAGATTGAAAGGACTCAGAACTTGAAACAATAAAATCCAAGCTCACTGAATCAAAAAAAAGGGATTCCCATGGTGTTGCCCAGGTGTGTTGTGTTACTGGGAACAAGATCCTCAGGATACTGAAGTCCAAGGGGCTGGCTCCAGACCTTCCAGAGGATTTGTACCATTTGATCAAGGGTACTTCCAATGCCCCCCCCCACCCACCATTCTTGCTCCCCCCCTCTCCTCCTCCTCTCCCCCTCTCTCCTCCTCCTCTCTCCCCCTCCTCTCACCCCCTCCTCTTCCCCCTTCTCTCACCCCCTCCTCTTCCCCCATTCCCCCCTCCTGTCCCCTTTCCCCTCCTCCCCCTTCCCCCTCCTCTCCACCCTCGCCCCCTCCTCCCCCTCCCCCCTCCTCTCCACCCTTGCCCCCTCCACCCCTCCCCCCTCCTCTCCACCCTCGCCCCCTCCTCTCCCCATTCCCCCCTCCTCTCCCCCATTCCTCTATTTGCCCCCTCTTCCTCCCCCCTCTACCCCCTCTTCCTCCCCCTCCCCTCCCCCCTCTTCCCCCCCATTTCCCCCTCCCCCTCTCCCCCCTCCACTCCCCCTCGCCCCCCTCCCCCTCCTCCTCTCCCCCCTCCTCTCCCCCCGTCCTCTCCCCCCCACCTCCTCCTCTCCCCCTCCCCACCTTCCCTTCACATAAAGGTAGGACTTCTATATTTTATTTGTTATTAATTGATTGATTGTTTATTACTTTGGTCTTGATGCTTTAGGTGCAGGGTTCCTTCTATTTTTTATTTGTTAATGAATTGCTTATTACTTTTTGTGCTTTGTTTAGTGCTTTGTAAGTCTTGGTGCAAGTCCTCTCAGCTTCCTTGTATTTTTTATTTGTTATTGAATGCTTATTTTTGTGCTTTGTGTCGTGCTCAGTGCTTTAAATGTACTTATGCTTCTTTAATGTTGTTGTGAAGTTGTTTAGTGCTTTGGAACATCCTCTCACTTCCCTTCCCCCTCCCTATTTCTGGCTATCTGTGCTCATTTCTTAAGTCTTCCCAAGGTTTTTCTGAGCGTACAAAATTGGACACATACGCTGGCCTAAGTTAGTTTGGAGTAACTTTTCGCTGGCTAAACTTGCTTAAATGGCCAAAACAGGTAACGTCCCTTTTTGGAAAAAAACTGAACTAAAAAGAAATTGAACTAACTCACTGAAATTTGAGCGAACTACATGGGGAGAATTGCAATTTTTAAGATACTCTAAAAAAAACTAGTTGCTCCAAAAAAATAAGGAACAACTCCTGGGGAAACTTGGGCCCATGGTCACTATTATTGACATGAGTTTTTTATTCCAGATTTATTTATTTAACTGAATTTCAATTCCCCAGCTGCCATGGTGGGATTTGAACTTAGATCTACAGATCATTGGTCCAGGCCTCTGGGTTACTCCTCAGTACTACACTGTGAGTGTCAGTCTAGATTACAAGCTCGAAACTATGGAGCTAGACTTGAAAAAAGAAAGAAAGACTTGCATTTATATAGCACCTTTCACTACCACCGGACATCCCAAAGCGCTTCACAGCCAATGAAGTAATTTTTGAAGTGTTGTCACGCAGCAGCCAATTTGCGCACAGCAAGCTCCCACAAACAGCAATATGAAAATGACTCAGATATACTATTTTTTAGTGATGCTGATTGAGGGATAAATATTGGCCCCAGGACACTGGGGGATAATTTCTTCGAAAGAACATCATGGGGATCTTTTACATCCACCTGATAGAGCAGACGGGGCCTCGGTTTAGCGTCTCACCCAAAACACGGCACGTCTGACAGTGCAGCACTCTCTCAGCACTACACTGGCAGTGTTAGCCTTGAGTTTAGTGCTCAAATCCCTGGAGTGGGACTCAAACCCACAACCTTCTGACTCTGAGGGCAAGTGTGCTGCCCACTGAGCCACAGCTGACACTGAACCCCCGTTCATGTAGATAATAGTCGCTGGAGAGAGCTGCCATCGACATAACCACTTCCCCTCCCTGGCCCCCCTCCCGCCCCCCCACTCCTCCACCCTGTACCAAATAGAATTAGAGATCCTGGCAGATGACTTGTTCGTGAAGTCCCACTGCCAAGACCGAACATTCTGTGGTTATCCGGATGTGCGATGCCAATTTACACCCCGAGACAGGACACACTGTGGGAAATGGGTTCGGTGTAGATTTATATGTGTTTGTTTTCAGTGCGCCGGGCAGCCGAAGATGAGTTGCTGAATGAACGGTTAAATGAACTGTGCTACAAAGGGTTCCAATCAGTAATTTTCAAACCACAGTTTTGTTGACCTTTTTGATTCAAGCGTTACATTTCTTGTCAGTGTTCGCTTTGTCTGTTCGCCCGGGATAGCTGTCCAGTTTGTTTGGAGACCTTTCTCCTCCTCCACCGGCTGGCTCGGTCTCCTCCCTGGAGGTCATAGGGTCAGCGGACATTTTGCTCCCCTCCTTTCATCCATCGTACTCTGAGCTGAGCTCCTGTGTGGCTCAGAGACATGGACCACGTACAGTAGACACCTCAAGTCGCTGGAGAAATACCACCAATGATGTCTCCGCAAGATCCTACAAATCCCCTGGGAGGACAGATGCACCAACGTTAGCGTCCTCGACCAGGCCAACATCCCCAGCATTGAAGCACTGACCACACTTGATCAGCTCCGCTGGGCAGGCCGCACACTTCGCATGCCAGAACGAGACTCCCAAAGCAAGCGCTCTACTCGGAACTCCTTCACGGCAAACTAGCGCAAGGTGAGCAGAGGAAACATGACAAGGACACCCTCAAAGCCTCCCTGATAAAGTACAACATCCCCACTGACACCTGGGAGTCCCTGGCCAAAGACCGCCCGAAGTGCAGGAAGCGCATCCGGGAGGGCGCTGAGCACCTTGAGTCTCGTCGCCGAGAGCATGCAGAAACCAAGCGCAGGCAGCGGAAGGAGTGTGCAGCAAACCAGTTCCACCCACCCCTTCCCTCAATGACTATCTGTCCCACCTGTGGCAGGGACTGTGGTTTTCGTACTGGACTGTTCAGCCACCTAAGGACTTAGTTTAAGCGTGGAAGCAAGTCTTCCACGATTCCGAGGGACTGCCTATGATGATGATGCAGTGTGAGGGCGGCCTGGGTGCCTCTCCTAGAGTCATACAGCACAGAATGAGGCCAGTCGGCCCATCTTCGAAAGAGCTAGTCCCACTTCCCTTGCTCTTTCCCTAAAGCCTTGAGGATATTTCCTCCTCAAGTATTTATCCAATTCCCCATTGAAAGTTTCACCTGAATCTGCTCCCACCGCCCTTTCAGGCAGCGCATTCCAGATCACAACAACTCGTTGCATAAAAAGAAAAATTCTCCTCATCGCCCCCTCTGGTTCTTTTATCCATTAACTTAAATCCGTGTCGTCTGGTTACCGACCCTCCTACGGGAAACAATTTCTCCTTATTTACTCTATCAAAACCCCTCATCATTTTGAACACCTCTATCAAATCTCCCCTTAACCTTCTCTGCTCTAAGGAGAGCAACCCCAGCTTCTCCAGTCTTTCCATGTAACTGAGGTCCCTCATCCCCGGAACCATTCTGGTAAACCTCCTCCACACCCTCTCCAAGGCCTTGACATCCTTCCTAAAGTGCGGTGCCCAGAATTGGACACAATACTCCAACTGGGGTCTAACCAGGGATTTTATAAAGGATTAGCATAACTTCCCTGCTTTTGTACTCTATTGCCTCAGTTTATCTGCAAAAGGATATAGACAAGCTAAGTAAGTGGGCAAATATTTGGCAGAGAGTATAATGTGGGAATGTGTGAGGCACTTTGGCAGAAAAAAATCGAAGAGCAGGTTTTTATTTAAATGGAGAAGGATTGCAAAGTGCCGCAGTACAGCGGGACCTGGGGGTATTTGTGCATGAAACACAAAAGGGTAGTATGCAGGTACAGCAAGTGATCAGGAAGGCCAATGGAATCTTGGCCTTTATTGCAAAGGGGATGGAGTATAAAAGCAGGGAAGTCTTGCTACAGTTATACAGGGTATTGGTGAGGCCACACCTGGAATACTGCGTGCAGTTTTGGTTTCCATATTTACAAAAGGATATACTTGCTTTGGAGGCAGTTCAGAGAAGTTTGATTCCAGAGATGAGGGGGTTGACTTTTGAGGAAAGGTTGAGGAGGTTGGGCCTCTACTCACAGGAATTCAGAAGAATGAGAGGTGATCTTATCGAAACGTTTAAGATTATGAGGGGACTTGACAAGGTGGATGCAGAGAGGATGTTTCCACTGATGGGGGAGACTAGAACTAGAGGGCATAATCTTAGAATAAGGGGCCGCCCATTTAAAACAGAGATGAGGAGAAATTTCTTCTCTCAGAGGGTTGTAAATCTGTGGAATTCGCTGCCTCAGAGAGCTGTGGAAGCCGGGACATTGAATAAATTTAAGACAGAAATAGACATATTTTTGAACGATAATGGAGTCAAGGGTTATGGGGAGCGGGCAGGGAAGTGGAGTTGAGGTCAAGATCAGGTCAGCCATGATCTTATTGGATGGCGTAGCAGGCTCGAAAGGGCCAAATGGCCGACTCCTGCTCCTATTTCTTATGTTCTAGAGACCCGAGTGTAATTTTAACTGAGCGGGGAATCCACCTGGAGTTATAATCAGGGCCAGCTGAGGACAAAGGTGTTATTTATGCAAAACCATGTAAACAGCATTCTACCTCCACCAGAGGGCGCATCTGTTGGAGTCCCAAGGGATCCCAGCATCCCTTGGGAGCACTGCTTATAAGCAGGCCTCCCATGCAGTGTCAGCACTCTGGAGTCAGAATACAAAGACTAAGGTCACACTTACTCAAGTCTACAGCACTCAGTCACATTGCTTTATTTGAGACATAACAACTGGCGACGGGTAATAGATAACGAACCATTATGCGAAAATGCTGTCGGTATCCTGGAGAAATTTTCAGAAGGTGACGATTGGGAAGCCTTCGTGGAGCGACTCGATCAATACTTCGTGGCCAACGAGCTGGAAGGAACTGTGAATGCTGCCAAACAAAGGGTGATCCTCCTCACCGTCTGCGGGGCAACAACATAGAAACATAGAAACATAGAAAATAGGTGCCGGAATAGGCCATTCGTCCCTTCGTGCCTGCATCACCATTCAATAAGATCATGGCTGATCATTCACCTCAGTACCCCTTTCCTGCTTTCTCTCCATGCCCCTTGATCCCTTTAGCCGTAAGGGCCATATCTAACTCCCTCTAATTTGGTAATTGGGTGAGTTTTAAGGGTTATTCTCTTTAAACCATTTGGAGGCTGGAGTAAATTGTTAGTGGCATTTGCCAGTCTCTTCTAAATAAGTAGCAGTTTAATTTAAAGGGGAAAAGTTAAATAGTTGGGATTCTTTCATGTTTAGGCAGAGTAAAACAAGGTAACTCTCCAGTAGGAGGCAATTAGCAGCTAGTTAAAACCAGTCGTGAGTCATCTGACCTAGATACAGTTAAAAAGAGGCAGCTCATGCAGAGCACGGAGTGCAGCAGCATAGAGTGGCATTTGTGAGTTTGGTAAGTGGGTGAGTTCGGGCAAACAGGGGTGGCAGGTGCTGTTTTGTCTTGTTTTTCCGACCAGTGCTGACACTAGAGCAGCTGATAAGGAGTGCGAGAGTAGGAGACGGAGGCCCAGAGACCAGCCCAACCAGCTGCAGACAAAGATAGTGGGGTGAGAAATCGAGAGGTGACGTCAGAGTGCGGGGAGGAGCAGCGCCAGCGGCAGTCCGGGGTCAGCGGCCTACAAAGGCCCAGCGGCAGTCCGGGGTCAGCGGCTGACAAAGGCCCAGCGGCAGTCCGGGGTCAGCGGCCGACAAAGGCCCAGCGGCAGTCCGGGGTCAGCGGCCTACAAAGGCCCAGCGGCAGTCCGGGGTCAGCGGCCGACAAAGGCCCAGCGGCAGTCCGGGGTCTGGGGCCTACAAAGGCCCAGCGGCAGTCCGGGGTCAGCGGCCTACAAAGGCCCAGCGGCAGTCGGTGAGCGAGCAGTGCGGGGAGGAGGGACAAGAAATCAAAAAGTGACGTCACAGCCAAGCTGGTAAGTGGTTGGCTGATCGGCTGGTGAGTGTATCTCTTTGATTTTGTGTTCTAATAGATAAGAGAGTAAATTACTAAATAGCTGTTTAGTGTGTGCAGTGGGAGTCAGTGTTTTTGCTGGGTAATTTAAGGGTAACTAGTGGGATGGCAGGGCAGCTCGTTCAAACGGAATGCAACACTTGTGCCATGTGGGAATTCCTGGATGCTTCCCACAACGGGGATGACCAGGAAGTGTCTCCAGCTCCTCCAACTCGAGCGCCGAGTCTCGGAGCTTGAGCGAGGACTGGAGGCACTGAGGAGCATCCGAGAGAACGAGAGGTACGTGGATAGCTCGTTTCAGGCATTGGTCACCCCACAGATTAAAAGGGTACAGGAGGATAGGGAATGGGTGACCGTCGCACACAAGAGTATGGCGAGGCAGGTAGTGCAGGAGTCCCCTGAGGCTATCCCGCTCTCCAACCGGTACTCTATTCTGACTACTGGCGAGGGCCGTGATGCCTCTGGGGAGTGGAGCCAGGGCCCAGCCCACAGCACCGTGAGTGGCTCAGCTGCACAGGGGGGGAGGAAGAAGACGGGAAGGGTTATAGTGATAGGAGATTCAATAGTTAGGGGAGCAGATAGGCGCTTCTGCGGCAGCAAAAGTGACATCAGGATGGTGTGTTGCCTCCCTGGTGCAAAGGTCAATGATGTCACTGAGCGACTGCAGGGCATTCTGGTGAGGGAAGGGGAACAGTCAGTGGTTGTGGTCCACATTGGTACCAACGACATAGGTAGAAAGAGGGGTGAGGTCCTGAAAGCTGAGTTTAGGGAGCTAGGAGTAAGATTGAAAGCCAGGACCTCAAAGGTGGTAATCTCGGGATTACTGCCAGTGCCACGTACTAGTGAGGGTAGAAATAGGAAGGCCAGTCAAATAAATACGTGGCTGGGGCATTGGTGTAGGAGGAAGAGCTTTAGTTTCCTGAACAATTGGGACCGCTTCTGGGGTAGGTGGGACCTGTACAAGTCGGACAGGTTACAGCTCAACAGAGATGGGACCAATGTTCTCGCGGGTGGTTTTGATAGTGCGGTTGGGAGGGCTTTAAACTAGCTTGGCAGGGAGATGGGAACCCAGGAGAGGGCTCTGAGCTAGTTAGAGTGGGTGAGAGCTCAGATGAACATGACCCCAAGAAAGAATGCAAAAGGCAGGAGGCAACAGAGCAGAGTAGCATGAGGGTAAGTGTAAACCACAAGGTGATAGGAAGGGACAATATGTATGAATATAAAGGGGCTGCAGGAAGGATCAAAACTAAAAATCATGGTTTAAAAACTAGTATTAAAACACTTTACCTAAATGCACGCAGCATTCGAAACTAAGTAATTGAGTTGACAGCACAAATCATTACAAATGGGTATGATTTGGTGGCCATTACAGAAACGTGGTTGCAGGGTGGCCAAGACTGGAAATTAAACATAAAGGGGTATCTGACAATTCGGAAAGATAGACAAGAAGGGAAAGGAGGTGGGGTAGCTCTGTTAATAAAGGATGATATCAGGGCAGTTGTTAGAGACGATATTGGCTCTAATGAACAAAATGTTGAATCATTGTGGCTGGAGATTAGAGATAGTAAGGGGAAAAAGTCACTGGTGGGCGTAGTTTATAAGCCCCCAAATAATAACTTCATGGTGGGGTGGACAATAATCAAGGGAATAATGGAGGCATGTGAAAAAGGAACGGCAGTAATCATGGGGATTTTAACCTACATATCGATTGGTCAAATCAAATCGCACGGGGTAGCCTTGAGGAGGAATTCATAGAATGCATGCGGGATTGTTTCTTAGAACAGTATGTTACAGAACCTACAAGGGAGCAAGCTATCTTAGATCTGGTCCTGTGTAATGAGACAGGAATAATAAACGATCTCCAAGTAAAAGATCCTCTCAGAATGAGTGATCACAGTATGGTTGAATTTTTAATACAGATTGAGGGTGAGGAAGTAATGTCTCAAACGAGCGTAGTATGCTTAAACAAAGGGGACTACAGTGGGATGAGGGCAGAGTTGGCTAAAGTAGACTGGAAACACAGACTAAACGGTGGCATAATTGAGGAACAGTGGAGGACTTTTAAGGAGCTCTTTCATAGTGCTCAACAAAAATATATTCCAGTGAAAAAGAAGGGCGGTAAGAGAAGGGATAACCAGCCGTGGATAACCAAGGAAATAAAGGAGAGTATCAAATTAAAAACCAATGCGTATAAGATGGCCTAGGTTAGTGGGAAACTAGAAGATTGGGAAAATTTTAAACGATAGCAAAGAATGACTAAGAAAGCAATAGAGAAAGGAAAGCTAGATTACGAAAGTAAACTTGTGCAAAACATAAAAACAGATAGTAAAAGCTTTTACAGATATATAAAACAGAAAAGAGTGACTAAAGTAAATGTTGGTCCCTTAGAAGATGAGAAGGGGGATTTAATAATGGGTAATGTGGAAATGGCTGAGACCTTAAACAATTATTTTGCTTCGGTCTTCACAGTGGAAGACACAAAAACCATGCCAAAAATTGCTGGTCACGGGAATGTGGGAAGGGAGGACCTTGAGACAATCACTATCACTAGGGGGGTAGTGCTGGACAGGCTAATGGATCTCAAGATAGACAAGTCCCCTGGTCCTGATGAAATGCATCCCAGGGTATTAAAAGAGATGGCGGAAGTTATAGCAGAAGCATTCGTTATAATCTACCAAAATTCTCTGGACTCTGGGGAGGTACCAGTGGATTGGAAAGCAGCTAATGTAACGCCTCTGTTTAAAAAAGGGGGCAGACAAAAGGCAGGTAACTATAGGCCGGTTAGTTTAACATCTGTAGTGGGGAAAATGCTTGAAGCTATCATTAAGGAAGAAATAGCGGGACATCTAGATAGGAATAGTGCAATCAAGCAGACGCAACATGGATTCATGAAGGGGAAATCATGTTTAACTAATTTACTGGAATTCTTTGAGGATATCACGAGCATGGTGGATAGAGGTGTACCGATGGATGTGGTGTATTTAGATTTCCAAAAGGCATTCGATAAGGTGCCACACAAAAGGTTACTGCAGAAGATAAAGGTACGCGGAGTCAGAGAAAATGTATTAGCATGGATAGAGAATTGGCTGGCTAACAGAAAGCAGAGAGTCGGGATAAATGGGTCCTTTTCGGGTTGGAAATCGGTGGTTAGTGGTGTGCCACAGGGATTGGTGCTGGGACCACAACTGTTTACAATATACATAGATGACCTGGAAGAGGGAACAGAGTGTAGTGTAACAAAATTTGCAGATGACACAAAGATTCGTGGGAAAGCGGGTTGTGTAGAGGACACAGAGAGGCTGCAAAGAGATTTAGATAGGTTAAGCGAATGGGCTAAGGTTTGGCAGATGGAATACAATGTTGGAAAATGTGAGGTCATCCACCTTGGAAAAAAAAACAGTAAAAGGGAATTTTATTTGAATGGGGAGAAATTACAACATGCTGCGGTGCAGAGGGACCTGGGGGTCCTTGTGCATGAATCCCAAAAAGTTAGTTTGCAGGTGTAGCAGGTAATCAGGAAGGCGAATGGAATGTTGGCCTTCATTGCGAGAGGGATGGAGTACAAAAGCAGGGAGGTCCTGCTGCAACTGTATAGGGTATTGGTGAGGCCGCACCTGGAGTACTGCTTGCAGTTTTGGTCACCTTACTTAAGGAAGGATATACTAGCTTTGGAGGGGATACAGAGACAATTCACTCGGCTGATTCCGGAGATGAGGGGGTTACCTTATGATGATAGATTGAGTAGACTGGGTCTTTACTCGTTGGAGTTCAGAAGGATGAGGGGTGATCTTATAGAAACATTTAAAATAATGAAAGGGATAGACAAGATAGAGGTAGAGAGGTTATTTCCACTGGTAGGGGAGACTAGAACTAGGGGGCACAGCCTCAAAATAGGGAGCCAATTTAAAACCGAGTTGAGAAGGAATTTCTTCTCCCAGAGGATTGTGAATCTGTGGAATTCTCTGCCCAGGGAAGCAGTTGAGGCTAGCTCATTGAATGTATTCAAGTCACAGATCGATAGATTTTTAACCAATAAGGGAATTAAGGGTTATAGGGAGCGGGTGGTTAAGTGGAGCTGAGTCCACGGCCAGATCAGCCATGATCTTGTTGAGTGGCGGAGCAGGCTCGAGGGGCTAGATGGCCTACTCCTGTTCCTAATTCTTATGTTCTTATGTTCTAATGTTCTTGAATATATCCAATGAACTGGCATCAACAACTCTCTGCAGTGGGGAATTCCACAGGTTAACAACTCTCTGTGTGAAACAGTTTCTCCTCATCTCAGTCCTAAATGGCCTACCCCTCATCCTAAGACTGTGTCCCCTGGTTCTGGACACCTATGGCCTCAGAAAGAATCTTCTTGCTCCGGTGAAACCAACAACCAAATCGTATGAAGAACTGTGTACGCTGGTCCGGGAGCACCTACATCCGAAGGAGAGCGTTCTGATGGCAAGGTATTAATGTTATACATGTCAACGGTATGAAGGCCAGGAAGTGGCGAGCTACATCGCTGAACTAAGGCACTTTGCAGGACATTGCGAATTCAATGCATTTCTGGAGCAAATGCTAAGAGACTTTTTTGTGCTTGGCATTGGCCATGAGGTTATCCTTTGCTAACTATTGACTGTTGAAACACCGAATCTGAGCAAAGCCATAACGATAGCCCAGGCATTTATGTCCACCAGCGATAATAACAAACAAATTTCGCAGCATAATGATGTATCGGCAAGTACTGTACACAAAGGAACGCATAACGTACATGCCTGCAGCTGCATGACCTCAGATGACTCAGAGTCCACCATCAAGCATGAATGCGAGGCAATTAACACCTTGTTAGCGCTGTGGAGGTGATCACCGAGCCCATCAATGCCGCTTCAAACACTATGCGTGCAAAGGCTGCGGAACAATGGGAATGTGCAGATGAGCTGCAAACCCTGCAAACCATCATGTTACAGAGGAAGACCGATCCATGGCGGATCTAACTGAACTAGAGAGTCACCGAGGAGGCAGAAGTGTACGGGGTACACACCTTCACCACAAAATGTCCACCGATCATGTTAAAAGTTGAACTGAATGGAATTCCAGTATCCATGGAATTGGACAGAGGTGCGAGTCAGTCCATTATGAGCAAAAAGCCTTCGACAGGCTGTGGTGCAACAAGGCACACAGGCTCAAACTGAGCCCTATTCATACCAAGCTGAGAACTTACACTAAAGAGCTGATCCCTGTAATTGGCAGCGCAGCAGTAAAAGTCTCCTATGATGGAGCGGTGCACAAACTCCCACTATGGATTGTACCAGGAGATGGCCCCACACTGTTTGGCAGAAGCTGGCTGGGAAAAATCCGCTGGAACTGGGATGACATTCGAGCGCTCTCGTCCGTCGACAACGCCTCATGTGCCCAGGTTCTGAGCAAGTTTACGTCGTTGTTTGAGCCAGGCATCGGAAGTTTCTCGGGGGCGAAGGTGCAGATCCACTTGGTTCTCGGTACACGACCCACCCATCACAAGGCACGGGCGGTGCCATATATGATGCGAGAGAAAGTGGAGATTGAGCTGGATAGGCTGCAACGAGAGGGCATCATCGCTCTGGTGGAGTTCAACGAGTGGACCAATCTGATTGTTCCGGTTCTCAAGGGTGATGACACGGTCAGAATTTGTGGGGACTATAAAGTAATGATTAACCGTTTTTTGCTGCAGGACCAGTACCCGCTACCCAAGGCAGACAACCTATTTAGGATGTTGGCAGGAGGGAAGATGTTCACCAAGTTGGACCTGACCTCGGCCTACATGACGCAGGAGCTGAGGAATCTTCAAAAGGCCTCAGCTACAATAGATGCCCGTTTGGGATTCAATCGGCCACAGCTATTTTGCAAAGGAACATGCAGAGCCTGCTAAAGTTGGTTCCGCGCACCGTGGTTTTCCAGGACGACATATTGATCAAAGGTCAGGACACCATCGAACACTTGCAGAACCTGGAAGAGGTTCTAAGTCGGCTAGATCATGTGGGACTCAGGTTGAAACGCTCGAAATGTGTTTTCCTCTCGTTGCAGCCTATCCAGCTCAATCTCCACTTTCTCTCGCATCATATATGGCACCACCCGTGCCTTGTGATGGGTGGGTCGTGTACCGAGAACCAAGTGGTCGAGTTCTTCGGGAGAAGAATCGCGGCAGACGGCATCAGACCCACCGACGCCAAGATGGAGGCCATCAAGGTCGCGCCGAGACCCCAGAACGTGATGGAGCTGCGGTTGTTCCTGGGACTCCTCAATTATTTTGGTAATTTCATACCCAGGTTAAGCACCTTGCTAGAACCTCTACACATGTTGCTACGCAAGGGAGATGACTGGGTATGGGGGAAATCACAAGAGACAGCTTTTGAGAAAGCCAGAAATCTGTTACGTTCCAACAAACTGCTTGTCTTGTATGACCCATATAAACGTTTAGTGCCAGCTTGCAATGCATTTTCGTACGGGGTTGGGTGTATGTTACAATAAGCAAACGAATCGGAAACATTGCAGCCGGTCACTTATGCATCCAGGAGTTTGTCCAAAGCCGAAAGGGCCTACAGCATGATTGAAAAAGAAGCTCTGGTATGCGTTTACGGGGTGAAAAAAATGCACCAGTATCTGTTAGGGCTTAAGTTCGAGTTAGAAACTGTCCATAAGCCGCTCATATCGCTATTCTCAGTGAGCAAAGGTATTAATACCAATGCCTCTGCCCGCATCCAAAGATGGGCGCTCACGCTGTCTGCATATAACTATATAATTCACCACAGGCCAGGCACAGGGAACTGTGCGGATGCTCTCAGTCGGCTACCATTGCCCACCACCGGGGTGGAAATGGCACAGCCTGCAGACTTGCTCTTGGTGATGGATGCATTTGAAACCGAAAAGTCACCCGTTACGGTCCGCCAGATCAGGACCTGGACCAGCCAGGATCCTTTACTGTCCCTTGTAAAAAAAACTGTGTCCTCCATAGGAGCTGGTCCAGTGTCCAAGCAGAGATGCATGAAGAGATCAAGCCGTTCCAACGGCGCAAAAATGAAATGTCCATACTGTCTTTTGTAGGGTAATCGCGTGGTTTTGCCTAAAAAAGGCAGGGAAATGTTCATATGCGACCTACACAGTACCCACCCAGGCATAGTAATGATGAAAGCTATAGCCAGATCCTGGCATCGACTCAGATTTGGAGTCTTGCATGCGTCAATGCAACACTTGCTCTCAACTGAGCAATGCACCCAGGGAGGCACCGCTAAGTTTGTGGTCATGGCCCTCCAAACTGTGGTCTAGGATCCACATTGACTTCGCTGGCCCGTTTCTAGGTAAAATGTTCTTGGTTGTTGTGGATGCTTATTCTAAGTGGATTGAGTGTGTAATAATGTCTGTAAGTATGTCCACTGCCACCATCGAAAGCCTATGAGCCATTTTTGCCACGCACGGCCTGCCTGATGTCCTTGTCAGCGACAATGGGCCGTGCTTCACCAGCGCTGAATTCAAGGAATTCATGACCCGCAATGGGATCAAGCACGTCACATCTGCCCAGTTCAAACCCGCATCTAATGGCCAGGCAGAACGGGCAGTCCAAATCATCAAGCAAAGCTTGAAATGCATGTCGGAAGGCTCCCTGCAGACCCGCCTGTCCCGAGTCCTGCTCAGCTACCGCACTAGACCCCACTCGCTCACCGGGGTTCCCCCTGCCGAACTGCTCATGAAAAGGGCACTCAAAACAAGGCTCTCTCTAGTCCACCCTGATCTCCATGATCATGTCGAGGGCAGGCGGCATCAACAAAGCATGTACCATGATCGCGCAAATTTGTCACGCGATATTGAAGTCAATGACCCTGTATTTGTACTCAACTATGGACATGGTCCCAAATGGCTTGCTGGCACTGTCGTAGCCAAAAAAGGGAGTAGGGTGTTTGAGGTCAAACTTGCAAATGGACTAACTTGCAGAAAGCATTTGGACCAAACCAAACTGCCACGACAGCCGCGAGCAACCTGAAGAGGACACCACCAACTTCAACCCTCCGATACACACACAAGTGGCAATCGACATCACAGTTGACCACGAAGCTGAACTCATCATCCCCAGCAGCCCATCAAGCCCAGTTGCGCAGCAGATCAGCGAAGGCCCAAGTAACTCACCTGCACTTGTGTTGATACCGAGATGATCAACTAGGGAGCGCAAAGCCCTAAATCGTCTCACCCTGTAAATAAGTGCACTATTGACTTTGGGAGGGCGGGGGGGGGGAGTGATGTTATCTATGCAACACCATGTAACCAGCATTCTACCGACCAAAGAGCACATCTGTTGGAGTCCCAAGGATCCCAGCATCCCTTGGGACCATTGTACATAGCAGGCCTCCCATGCTGTGCCAGCACTCTAGAGTCAGAATAAAGAGACTAAGGTCACACTTACTCAAGTCTACAGCACTCAGTCACATTGCTTTATTTGAGACGTAACAAAAGGTAGGGAACAAATTGTATACAAGGTCAACTTGGAAATGGCTGGCACGTGTAAAACAAATTTTATTTCAACACAGGTGACGGGAAGTGAAACACACGCCCTTGGAGCGCCATTTTATCCAATGAGTAGGTGAAACACACAGGCAGCGAGGTCAGCGTCAGTCTCAGTTGGAAAGAAAGAAAGAACTTGCATTTTTACTGTGCTTTTCACGACCACCGGATGTCCCAAATTGCTTTACACCCTATTAAGGTACTTTTTGATGTGTGGTCACTGTTGTAGTGGGAAAAGCAGCAGACAATTTGCGCACAGCAATGTGATAATGACCAGGTTCATGCCATTTACGTCCACCTGAGAGACCAGACGGGGCCTCGGTTTGATGTCTCAACCGAAAGACGGTACCTCCGACAGTGCGGCACTCCCTCAGTACTGCCCCTCTGACAGTACAGCGCTCCCTCAGTACTGTCCTTCCGACAGTGCGGCGCTCCCTCACTACTGCCCCTCCGACAGTGCGGCGCTCCCTCAGTACTGTCCCTCCGACAGTGCAGCGCTCCCTCAGTACTGCCACTCCAACAGTGCGGCGCTCCCTCAGTACTGCCCCTCCGACAGTGCGGCGCTCCCTCAGCATTGCACTGGGAATGTCGGCCTACGTTTTTGTGCTCAAGCCCCTGGAGCCCACGACCTACTGACCCGGAGGCGAGGGTGCTGCCCACTGAGCCAGGGCTGAGACGGCCAGCTGGCACAGTTGGAGTGGCATTTGCTGCGTTCCAATTGGCCTCAGTACCACTTCTGGAATGATGCGCCCCAGTGGAAAGAGTGGGAAGCTGGTCACTTGGGTCCGATGCCCCTTTTATCGCCGGCTGTATTCAGTGCCGGCACTGACATCATGATAGGCAGTCCCTCGGAATTGAGGAAGACTTGCTTCCACTCTTAACCTGAGTTCTCAGGTGACTTTTCAGTCCAATACAAGAACCACAGTCTCTGTCACGGGTGGGACAGTCAGTGGTTGGAGGAAAGGGTGGGTGGGGAGTCTGGTTTGCCGCACGCTCTTTCCGCTGCCTGCGCTTGGTTTCTGCATGCTCTCGGCGACAAGACTCGAGGAGCTCAGCGCCCTCCCGGATTCTCTTCCTCCACTTAGGGTGGTCTTTGGCTAGGGACTCCCAGGTGTCGGTGGGGATGTTGCACTTTATCAGGAAAGCTTTGAGGGTGTCCTTGTAATGTTTCCTCTGCCCACCTTGGGCTCGTTTGCTGTGAAGGAATTCCGAGTAGAGCGCTTGCTTTGGGAATCTCGTGTCTAGCATGCGGACAATGTGGCCCGCCCAGCGGAGCTGATCAAGTGTGGTCAATGCTTCGATGCTGGGGATGTTGGCCTGATCGAGGACACTAACATTGGTGCATCTGTCCTCCCAGGGCATTTGTAGGATCTTGCGGAGACATCGTTGGTGGTATTTCTCCAGCGACTTGGGGTGTCTACTGTACATGGTCCACGTCTCAGAGCCGTACAGGAGGGCGGATATTACTACAGCCCTGTAGACCATGAGCTTGATGCCAGCTTTGAGGGCCTAGCACTGACATATAATGACTCTTTGGGTAAGGGGCCAGAGAGTTGCTGACGGTGCCCATGGAGTCCCGACCCCTGCAAGAAGCCATTGGGAAGGGAGAACGTTACATATTGGAGAACTGACTGCTCCTTTTATTCAGTGACTCGGGGATTCATCAGGGCTATTTCCTGCCAGTGCTCTCTTCCTCCTCCATAATAACAATCTCCATCCTCCTCTCATCCTTCAACCCTACCTCTCTTTCTGCTCCAATCTTTATTCATCAACTTCCTTCAGACATGCACATATTTGTGCACCCGAGCTCCAATCTCCCTGCGGTGTAAAGACTGACTCACATCCCCAGCATCGAAGCACTGACCACACTCGACCATCTCCGCTGGGCGGGCCACATTGTCCGCATGCCTGACACAAGACTCCCAAAGCAAGCGCTCTACTCGGAACTCCCACAGGGCAAGCGAGCCCCAGGTGGGCAGAGGAAACATTTCAAGGACACCCTCAAAGCCTCCCTGATAAAGTGCAACATCCCCACCGACACCTGGGAGTCCCTGGCCAAAGACTGCCCTAAGTGGAGGAAGAGCATCCGGGAGGGCGCTGAGCACCTCGAGTCTCGTCGCCAAGAGCATGCAGAAAACAAGCGCAGGCAGCGGAAGGAGCGTGCGGCAAACCAGACTCCCCACCCACCCTTTCCAGCAACCACTGTCTGTCCCACCTGTGACAGAGACTGTAATTCCTGTATTGGACTGTTCAGTCACCTGAGAACTCACTTTTAGAGTGGAAGCAAGTCTTCCTCGATTCCGAGGGACTGCCTATGATGATGATGATAATGTAATAATCTCTTCCAATGGGGGCAGAAAAAAACGTGTTTCTTTCTGTGGCGGACTGGGTAGTGTGATATATTGTTTATGACATCACAAACACACACACACAAGATGGCTCGACAGGAACTTGTCATGTGACCTTGTTAAGAAGATGTGTGAGAAAGCAAATTTTGAGGACACAAAAAATCTGCAAAGGGATATAGACAGGCTAAGTGAGTGGGCAAAAATTTGGCAGATGGAGTATAATGTGGGAAAATGTGAAGTTATCTACTTTGGCAGAAAGAATAGAAAAGCAAATTATAATTTAAATGGAGAAAAATTGCAAAGTGCTGCAGTACAAAGGGACCTGGGGGTCCTTGTGCATGAAACACAAAAGGTTAGTATGCAGATACAGCAAGTGATCAGGAAGGTAAATGGAATGTTGGCCTTTATTGCAAGGGGGATGGAGTATAAAAGCAGAGAAGTCCTGTTACAACTGTCATGTATTCAACCAGCATTGTAACCCATGTATAAACTGACCTAAGTTGTACACCGTGAGAACACTGACCACTAGGTGGGAGACACTCCTAACCTGGACCTTCAGGTATAAAAGGGGAAGCTCCACCCACCTTCATCACTTGAGTGCTAAGGAATAAAGGACAGGTCACAGACTGACCTTCTCTCAAGCATGGGCCTCGTGTGCATTTATACTGTATAGTAAGGACGCATCAATGGCGACGAGAAACTGGGATTTAAACCACGTGAGCATGGCCACTAGCAGAACAGACGAGAGGGACTGTGTTAAGGAATGGTTGGGACAGAGATTCAACATTGTTAAAGCAGCACAAAGTTCTCCAGGCAGACAAGGGCAGTCGGGCATGCCCCAACATGTAGTCGAACCCAGAGGGGGAGTTCGACAGAGACAATGGCAAGTTGAACGGTGATTCACGCCATTGCAAGGGACAATGCGGCCAGTAATGGGGCCATCAACACCTGTTAATGGCGCACTCAAGGACAGTCACAGGGGCAGTCAGGGACGATCGACTGGCAAGGGACCCTTTGTTTCCAACAGCAGCTCATGTTGGAGGCGTGGAGGCACACACTCAGCCGGAGTTTGCAGAGATGAGCAAAATACCTGCAGAAATTGCAGAAATGAACGCTGGGGGAAATCGCTGGAAGCTGAAGTTCAGCAAGTTCATGTGGAGCACGTATACAGTTCATACACTAGGACGCCACCGATAATGATGAAAGTGCTCCTCAATGGCATCCCAGTATCAATGGAGCTTTACACGGGGGCCAGCCAGTCTCTGATGGGTATCAAACAGTTCGAAAAGTTGTGGGCATCCAAGGCCAGGAGGCCAAAATTATCGCCGATTGACGCACAGCTACGGACTTACACAAAGCAGATCATTCCGGTGCTAGGCAGCGCCACGGTAGTCGTGACCCACAAAGATTCGGAGAACAAGTTGCCACTCTGGATTATCCCAGGGGATGGTCCCGCACTACTGGGGAGGAGTTGGCTTGCTGTCATGAACTGGAAATGGGGCGATGTCAATGCAATTTTCTCTGTGGAGCGAGTATCATGCTCACAGATCCTGGACAAATTTGGCTCATTATTTCAACCCGGCATCGGCACTTTCGTGGAGGCCAAGGTAGTGATTCACATAAACCCGGACGCCAGGCCAGTACACCACAAGGCCAGAGCGGTGCCGTACATGATGCGGGAAAAGATAGAAGGCGAATTGGACCACCTGCTGAGGGAAGGCATAATCTCACCAGTCGAATTCAGTGACTGGGCGAGCCCGATTGTGCTGGTGCTCAAGGCGGATGGGTCGGTCAGGATATGTGGCGATTACAAGGCCACCATCAATCGGGTGTCACTCCAAGACCAGAACCCGCTACCGAGAGCGGAGGACCTCTTTGCGACGCTATCCGGTGCCAAACTTTTTTCAAAATTGGACCTGACCTCAGCTTACATGACCCAGGAGCTGGCGAGTGAGTCGAAGAAGCTGACCACTATCACGACACACAAGGGGTTGTTTGAGTACAACAGATGTCCGTTCGTGATTCGCTCGGCCACCGCTATCTTCCAACGAATTATGGAAAGCCTCCTCAAGTCGATTTCAGGGACGATGATTTTTCAGGACGACATCCTCATCACGGGTTACGATACTGAAGAACACCTCCACAACCTGGAGGAGGTGCTACGCAGACTGGACCGGGTAGGGCTGCGACTGAAAAAGGCGAAGTGCGTCTTCCTAGCTCCAGAGGTAGAATTTTTGGAGTTGAGGGTAGCAGCAGACGGGATCAGCCCTACTGCGTCCAAGACGGAAGCGATCCAGAGAGCACCCAGACCCCATAACATGACGGAGCTGCGTTCGTTCCTGGGGCTCCTGAACTATTTTGGTAACTTTCTTCCCAAATTGAGCACACTGCTAGAGCCGCTACACGTGCTCCTACGCGAATGGGTCTGGGGGGACAGCCAGGAAAGGGCTTTTAATAGAGCATGCAATTTGTTATGTTCCAACACTCTGTTAACACTATACGACCCATGTAAGAAACTTGTGTTAACGTGCGATGCGTCGTCCTATGGTGTCGGGTGTGTGTTGCAGCATGTCAGTGTCAAGGGTCAGTTACAGTCGGTAGCTTATGCCTCCAGGAGTCTGTCCCAGGCAGAAAGGGGTTATGGGATGGTAGAAAAGGAGGCGCTCGCATGTGCATATGCGGTAAAGAAAATGCACCAGTACCTGTTTGGCAGGAAATTTGAGTTGGAGTCAGATCACAAACCCCTAACGTCCCTTTTGGCCGACAACAAGGCCATAAATGCAAACGCATCGGCCCGCATAAGAGGTGGGCACTCACGTTAGCCTCCTATAACTATACAATTCGGCACAGACCGGACACTGAAAACTGCGCCGATGCACTCAGCAGGCTCCCACTAGCCACCACTGAGGGGGCTAACGAGCATGCTGCTGAGATGGTCATGGCTCTTGAAGCTTTCGGAAGCAAAGGCTCACCCATGACAGCCCGTCAGATTAAAGTCTGGACAAATAGAGACCCGCTATTGTCTCTCGTCAAGAAATGTGTCCTGAATGGGGACTGGGCAGCCACGTACAGGGCATGCCCTGAGGAATTTAAACCATTTCACAGGCACAGGAATGAACTCTCGATTCAGGCCGATTACCTACTGTGGGGAAACCACGTAATCATGCCCCAGATGGGCAGAGAGGTGTTCATCAGAGAACTCCACAATGGGCACTCGGGCATTGTCATGATGAAGACAATTGCCAGGTCACACGTTTGGTGGCCAGGGATCGATGCAGATCTGGAACTTTGTGTTCACAGGTGCAACACGTGTGCCCAGCTGGACAATACGCCCAGGGAAGCCCCCCTTAGCCCCTGGCCATGGCCCGCCAAGCTTTGGTCACACATCCATTTGGACTACGCAGGTCCTTTCATGGGAAAAATGTTTTTGGTTGCAGTAGACGCCTTGTCCAAATGGATCGAGTGTGACATTTTAAATTCAAGCACATCCTCTGCCATGGTCGAAAATCTACGGGCAATGTTCGCCGCCCACGGTCTACCGGACGTCTTGGTCAGCGACAATGGCCCGTGCTTCACAAGCACTGAATTCCAGGACTTCATGGCAGGCAATGGAATTAACCATGTTAGAATGGCACCGTTCAAGCCGGCCTCAAACGGCCAGGCAGAACGAGCAGTGCAGATAATCAAACAGGGGATGCTCAGAATCCAAGGGGGTTCCCTACAAACCCGCTTATCACGCCTCCTGTTGGCCTATAGATCCCGACCACACTCGCTTACAGGGGTTCCACCCGCAGAGCTGCTAATGAAAAGGACGCTCAAAACCCGGTTATCCCTTATACACCCCACCATGAAAGAAATTGTCGAGAGCAGGCGCCAGTCACAATATCACTACCATGACAGGAATGAGAGGGCGCGATGTATTGATGTAAATGATCCTGTTTTTGTCCTCAACTACGCTGCAGGGCCCAAATGGCTTGCAGGCACTGTGATTGCCAAAGAGGGAAATAGGATTCTGGTAGTTAAACTTACCAATGGACAAATCTGCCGCAAACACGTGGATCAAACAAAAAGGAGGTTCAGCAACCCCATAGAAGAAGCAGAGGAAGAATACGATGTAGAGTTCACTCCACCACAGGTGACCGAACACAGGGACCAAATGGAGGAGAGCCCAGTCACTGTGGACAGTCCGGATAGGCCTGAGGCATCGCAAAGAGCAGACACTCAGGCCAGTGCCCAACAACCGGAGCCCCAACTCAGGCGCTCTACACCAGAGAGACTCAACCTGTGATCTCAATGAGACTTTGGGGGAGAGGTGATGTCATGTATTCAACCAGCATTGTAACCCATGTATAATCTGACCTAAGTTGTACACTGTGAGAACAATGACCACTAGGTGGGAGACACTCCTAACCTGGACCTTCAGGTATAAAAGGGGAAGCTCCACCCACCTTCATCACTTGAGCGCTAAGAAATAAAGGACAGGTCACAGACTGACCTTCTCTCAAGCATGGGCCTCGTGTGCATTTATACTGTATAGTAAGGACGTATCAACAACTGTACAGAGTATTGATGAGGCCACACCTGGAGTACTGCATACAGTTTTGGTCTCCGTATTTAAGGAGGGATATACTTGCTTTGGAGGCAGTTCAGAGAAGGTTCACTCAGTTGATTCCGGAGATGAAGGGGTTGACTTATGAGGATAGGTTGAGTAGGTTGGTCCTATTGGAGTTCACGAGAATGAGAGCTGTTCTTATTGAAATATAGAAGATAATGAGGGGGCTCGACAAGGTGGATGCAGAGAGGATATTTCCACTGATATGGGAAACTAAAACTAAGGGACATAGTCTCAGAATAAGGGGCCGCCCATTTAAAACTGAGATGAGGAGGAATTTCTTCTCTCAGAGGGTTGTAAATCTGTGGAATTCTCTGCCCCAGAGAGCTGTGGAGGCTGGGTCATTGAATATATTTAAGGTGGAGATAGACAGATTTTTGAGTGATAATGGAGTGAAGGGTTATGGGGAGCGGGCAGGGAAGTGGTGCTGAGTCCATGATCAGATCAGCCATGATCTTATTGATAGGCGGAGCAGGCTCGAGGGGCCAAATTGCCGACTCCTGCTCCTATTTCTTATGTTCTTATGATCCTTTATTGTATTTGCATTACCACAGTAGTCCACTAGGTGGAGCAGTAGTCGGCTAGGGGGAGCTCTATATTACAGGTAGCACTCTCTCCTCTGAGTCAGAGTTTGTGCTTTCAAACCCCACTCCAGAGGCTCAAAAATCAAAGTTGACATCCAGTGCAGTACTGAGGGAGTGCCACACTGTCGGAGGTGCTGTCTTTCAATTGAGACGTTAAACCGAAGCCCCGTCTGCTCTCTCAGGTGGACGTAAAAGATCCCGTGGCACTATTTCAAAGAAGAGCAGGGGAGTTCTCCCCGGTGTCCTGGGGCCAATATTTATCCCTCAATCAACATCACTGAAACAGATTATCTGGTCATCATCATATTGCTGTTTGTGGGAGCTTGCTGTGTGCAAATTGGCTGCTGCGTTTTCCACATTACAACAGTGATATTACACTGAAGAAAGTACTTAATTGGCCATGAAGCACTTTGGGACATCTGATGGTCGTTAAAGGAGCTATATAAATGTAAATCTTTCTTTTTAATTCTTCAAATACAGTCTCTCATAAGTCCAACTGAGAAATTACAGTTCTTCCTTCATCAGTTAACACTGGCCTCACTGTCTCTCTGGTCTCTAATGGTTCTACAATACCATTTCCCAAGTCCCTTTATTGTGGAAACCACCCTGATTATGTTTCAGAAAAACTGCTACGGCAGCCATTTGAACTTTGATACGACTGTGCATCTGTAACTGTTTAATATTCACTCTTGGCTGGTCGATTGGAATTCTGTACAGTAAAGAATCACGGAAAGGTTGTTTGGTCCATGGGAATTCTCTGCAATTGGGAGTGGTTCCTCCGATTGTACCCGCTCGGAATTGGATTGAGATTGGCCCCAATCTATTTCATGTAATGGGCAGTAGGTAGAGATTCACGTCCCATATGTCGGTTGTGAACTAATGGTTGGCGCGACCAAACTGAAGAGCATGCAAAATTGGTCATCTTCTGTCAGCTCCTGCCTCAGCTCATCCGCTGCTGAAGTCCTCATAGAATCATACAATCATGGAAGTTTACAGCACGGAAGGAGGTCATTTCGGCCCATCGTGTCCACGGCGGCCAACAAGAGCCACCCAGCCTAATCCCACTTTCCAGCTCTTGGTCCGTAGCCCTGTAGGTTACGGCACTTCAAGTGCACATCCAAGTACTTTTTAAATGTGGTGAGGGTTTCTGCCTCTACCATCCTTTCAGGCAGTGAGTTCCAGACCCTCACCGCCCTCTGGGTGAAGAAATTTTCCCTCAAAACCCCTCTAAACCTTCTATCAATTACTTTAAATCTATGCCCCCTGGTTGTTGACCCCTCTGCTAAGAGAAATAGGTCCTTTCTCTCCACCATATCCAGGCCCCTCATAATTTTATACACCTCAATGACGTCTCTCCTCAGCCTCCTCTGTTCCAATGAAAACAAACCCAATGAAAACAAAAACAAACAAAACAAAACAAAGGGCCACATTACAGCAAAATTATAAAGGGGCAAAGTGTGTTAAAAAGACAAGCCTGAAGGTTCTGTGCCTCAATGCGAGGAGTATTCGGAATAAGGTGGACGAATTAACTGCGCAGATAGCAGTTAACGGATATGATGTAATTGGCATCACGGAGACATGGCTCCAGGGTGACCAAGGCTGGGAACTCAACATCCAGGGGTGTTCAACATTTAGGAAGGATAGGCAGAGAGGAAAAGGAGGCGGGGTGGCATTGCTGTTAAAGAGGAAATTAATGCAATAGTAAGGAAGGACATTAGCTTGGATGATGTGGAATCGGTATGGGTGGAGCTGCGGAATACCAAAGGGCAGAAAACGTTAGTGGGAGTTGTGTACAGACCACCAAACAGTAGCAGTGAGGTTGGGACAGCATCAAACAAGAAATAAGGGATGTGTGCAATAAAGGTACAGCAGTTATCATGGACGACTTTAATCTACATATAGATTGGGCTAACCAAACTGGTAGCAATGCGGTGGAGGAGGATTTCCTGGAGTGTATTAGGGATGGTTTTCTAGACCAATATGTCGAGGAACCAACTAGAGAGCTGGCCATCCTAGACTGGGTGATGTGTAATGAGAAGGGACTAATTAGCAATCTTGTTGTGCGAGGCCCCTTGGGGAAGAGTGACCATAATATGGTAGAATTCTTTATTAAGATGGAGAGTTAATTCGGAAACTAGTGTCCTGAACTTAAGGAAAGGTAACTTCGATAGTATGAGGAGTGAATTTGCTAGAATAGACTGGCAAATGATACTTGAAGGGTTGACGGTGGATAGGCAATGGCAAACATTTAAAGATCACGTGGATGAACTTCAACAATTTTACATCCCTGTCTGGAGTAAAAATAAAACGGGGAAGGTGGCTCAACCGTGGCTAACAAGAGAAATTAAGGATAGTGTTAAGGCCAAGGAAGAAGCATTTAAATTGGCCAGAAAAAGCAGCAAACCTGAGGAGTGGGAGAATTTAATAATACAGCGAGGAGGACAAAGGGTTTAATTAGGAGGGGGAAATAGATTATGAAAGGAAGCTTGCTGGGAACATAAAAACTGACTGCAAAAGCTTCTATAGATATGTGAAGAGAAAAAGATTAGTGAAAACAAACATAGATCCCTTGCAGTCGGATTCAGGTGAATTTATAATGGGGAACAAAGAAAGGCAGACCAATTGAATGAATACTTCAGTTCTGTCTTCTCAAAGGAAGACACAAATAACCTTCCAAATGTACTAGGGGACAGTGGGTCTAGTGAGAAGGAGGAACTGAAGGATATCCTTATTAGGCGGGAAATTGTGTTAGGGAAATTGATGGAATTGAAGGCCGATAAATCCCCAGGGCCTGACAGTCTGCATCCCAGAGTACCTAAGGATGTGGCCCTAGAAATAGTGGATGCATTGGTGATCATTTTCTAACAGTCTATCGACTCTGGAGCAGTTCATATGGACTGGAGGGTAGCTAATGAAACACCACTTTTTAAAAAAGAAGGGAGAGAGAAAACGGTTAATTATAGACTGGTTAGCCTGACATTAGTAGTGGGGAAAATGTTGGAATCAATCATTAAGGATGAAATAGCAGCGCATTTGGAAAGCAGTGACAGGATCGGTCCAAGTCAGCATGGATTTATGAAAGGGAAATCATGCTTGACAAATCTTCTGGAATTTTTTGAGGATGTAACTAGCAGAGTGGACAAGGGAAAACCAATGGATGTGGTGTATTTGGATTTTCAAAAGGCTTTTGACAAGGTCCCGCACAAGAGATTGGTGTGCAAAATCAAAGCGTATGGTATTGGGGGTAATGTACTGATGTGGATAGAGAACTGGTTGGCAGACAGGAAGCAGAGAGTCGGGATAAACGTGTCCTTTTCAGAATGGTAGGCAGTGACTAGTGGGGTGCCGCAGGGCTCAGTGCTGGGACCCCAGCTCTTTACAATATACATGAACGATTTAGATGAAGCAATTGAGTGTAATATCTCCAAGTTTGCAGATGACACTAAGCTGGGTGGCGGTGTGAGCTGTGAGGAGGACGCTAAGAGGCTGCAGGGTGATTTGGATAGGTTAGGTGAGTGGGCAAATGTATGGCAGATGCAGTATAATGTGGATAAATGTGAGGTTATCCATTTTGGGAGCAAAAACACGAAGGCAGAATATTATCTGAATGGCGGCAGATTGGGAAAAGGGGAGGTGCAACGAGACCTGAGTGTAATGGTTAATCAGTCATTGAAAGTTGGCATGCAGGTACAGCAGGCAGTGAAGAAGACAAATGGTATGTGGGCCTTCATAGATAGGGGATTTGAGTATAGGAGCAGAGAGGTCTTACTGCAGTTGTACAGGGCCTTAGTGAGGCCTCACCTGGAATATTGTGTTCAGTTTTGGTCTCCTAGTCTGAGGAAGGACGTTTTTGCTATTGAGGGAGTGCAGCGAAGGTTCACCAGACTGATTCCAGGGATGGCTGGGCTGTCATATGAGGAGAGACTGGATCAACTGGGCCTTTATTCACTGGAGTTTAGAAGGATGAGAGGGGATCTCATTGAAACATATAAGATTCTGACGGGACTGGATAAGTTAGATGTGGGAAGAATGTTTCCGATGTTGGAGAAGTCCAGAACCAGGGGACACAGTCTTAGGATAAGGGGTAGGCCATTTAGGACTGAGATGAGGAGAAACTTCTTCACTCAGAGAGTTGTTACCCTGTGGAATTCCCTGCCGCAGAGAGTTGTTGATGCCAGTTCATTGGATATATTCAAGAGGGAGTTAGATATGGCTCTTACTGCTAAGGGGATCAAGGGGTATGGAGAGAAAGCAGGAGAGGGGTACTGAGGTGAAAGATCAGCCATGATCTTATTGAATGGCGGTGCAGGCTCGAAGAAGAGCCAAACGGCCTACTCCTGCATCTATTTTCTATGTTTCTATCCAATCTGTCCTCATAGCTTAGAATCTCCACTCCTGGCAACATCCTCGTAACTAAAAAGGTCTCAGACTCTCCCAAAAGTCTGTCCTTGCACTTAGTATTTTTCCATGCCTTTGTTACCTCTGGACTTGACTATTCCAATGCACTTCTGGCCACCCTCCGTAAACGTCAGCTCATCCTGCTGTCATATCTTAACTTTGTGCTCGCTGATCCACATTGGCTCCCTGTACAGGAACGCCTTGATTTTAAGATTTTCATCCTTGTCTTCAAATCCCTCCATGGCCCTCGCTCCCTCCCTATCGCTGTAATCTCCTCCAGCCTTACAGCCCTCTGAGATCTCTGCGCTTCTCTAATCCTGGCTTCCTGAGCATCCTTGATTATAATCGCTCCACCATCGGCGGCCGTGCCTTCAGCTGCCTGGGCCCCAAGCTCTGGAACTCCCTCCCTAAACCTCTCTGCATCTCTACCTCTCTCCTCCTTTAAGACGCTCCTTAAAACCTCCCTCTGTCACCAAGCTTTTGCTCACCTGCCCTCATAACTCCTTATGTCAAATTTTGTCCATAAAAGGTCCAGTGAAGCGCCTTGGACGCTTTACTACATTAAAGGTGCTATCCGAATGCGACTTGTTGTTGTTGATGTTGTTGAAAGGCAGTGATGAGTGGAGTAGAGGTCGGGAATGGGAGAGGAAGAGATGAAGAAAGAGAGGAAGGAAGAGAGGAAGGGAGGAAGAGAGAGAGAGAGAGAAAGAAAGAGAGAAAGAGAGAGAAAGAGAGAAAGAAAGAGAGAGAAAGAGAGAAAGAAAGAGAGAGAGAAAGAGAGAGAGAGAGAAATCGAGAAAGAGAGAAAGAGAGGAAGGAAGGGAGGAAGAGAGGAAGGAAGCGAGGAAGGAAGAAGGAAGGAAGAGAGGAAGGAAGAGAGGAAGGAAGGAAGGAAGAGAGGAAGGAAGGAAGAGAGGAAGGAAGAAAGAAAGAAAGAAAGAAAGAAAGAGAGAAAAAGAAAGAAAGAGAGAGAGAGAGAAAGAAAGAAAGAAAGAAAGAAAGAAAGAAAGAAAGAAAGAAAGAAAGAAAGAAAGAAAGAAAGAAAGAAAGAAAGAAAGAAAGAAAGAAAGAAAGAAAGAAAGAAAGAAAGAAAGAAAGAAAGAAAGAAAGAAAGAAAGAAAGAAAGAAAGAAAGAAAGAAAGAAAGAAAGAAAGAATGAGAGAAAGAAAGAATGAGAGAAAGAAAGAAAGAGAGAGATGGTCTCCGGTATATCTGTGGCTGGAGAGTCTAGAACCAGGGGTCACAGTCTCAGGATAAGGGATCGGCCATTTGGGACTGAGATGAGGAGGAATTTCTTCACTCAGAGGGTGGTGAATCTTTGGAATTCTCTGCCCCAGAGGGCTGTGGAGGCTCAGTCATTGAGTATATTCAAGGCTGAGATCGATAGATTTTAGGATATTAATGGAATCAAGGGATATGGGGGCAGCCATGATCATGAGATTGCAAAGTGCTGCAGTACAGCGGGACCTGGGGGTACTTGTGCATGAAACACAAAAGGATAGTATGCAGGTACAGCAAGTGATCAGGAAGACCAATGGAATCTTGGCAATTATTGCAAAGGGGATGGAGTATAAAAGCAGGGAAGTCCTGCTACAGTTATACAGGGTATTGGTGAGGCCACACCTGGAATACTGCGTACAGTTTTGGTTTCCATTTTTACGAAAGGATATACTTGCTTTGGAGGCAGTTCAGAGAAGGTTCACTTGGTTGATTCTGGAGATGAGGGGGTTGACTTATGAGGAAAGGTTGAGTAGGTTGGGCCTTTACTCATTAGAATTCAGAAGAATGAGAGATGATCTTATCGAAACGTATAAGATTATGAGGGGGCTTGACAAGGTGGATGCAGAGAGGATGTTTCCACTGATGGGGGAGACTAGAACTATGGGGCATAATCTTAGAATAAGGGGTCGCCCATTTAAACCAGACATGAGGAGAGATGAGAGGGTTGTAAATCTGTGGAATTCGCTGCCCCAGAGAGCCGTGGAAGCCGGGACATTGAATAAATTTAAGACAGAAATAGACAGTTTCTTAAACGATAAAGGGATAAGGGGATTTGGGGAGCGGGTGGGGAAGTGGAGCTGAGTCCATGATCAGATCAGCCATGATCGTATTAAATAGCGGAACAGGCTCGAGGGGTCGTATGGCCGACTCCTGCTCCGATTTCTTCTGTTCCTATGGACCGCTGATTTGGCTTTGCATAGGAACAAGGAAACTTGTTGGGAGCTTGTGCAGCATCAACTCTGACAAGATTCCGGCAGTATGGAAGCTCGGTCCGGCAACGAGTGCAGGATCCTGCTTTGCATATTTCAATTGGGCCACGTGGCATGTCTGAAATTGGCGCCATCCGGTAAGCTAATAGCTGTGCTGCCCCCGCGTAGAGGACACTGGAATAGACCTTCAGTGTCGTCTTTCGCCCAATAAAATCACGGCGCTGAGTGATCCAATTTCTACGCCATGCGGGTCTCCCTCGGCCGAATTGCTTTTGGTTTTAAAAAGAAAAACTTGCATTTATATAGCGCCTGTCACGACCACTGGACGTCTCAAAGTGCTTTACAGTCAATGAAGTACTTTTGGAGTGTAGTCACTATTGTATTGTGGGAATCGCGGCGACAATTTGCGCACAGCAAGCTCCCACAAACAGCAATGTGATAATGACCGGATAATCTGTTTTCGTTACGTTGATTGAGGGATGAATTTTGGCCCCAGGACACGGGGGATAACTCCCCTGCTCTTCTTCGAAATAGTGCCGTGAGATCTTTCATTTCCACCTGAGCGAGCACGTCTTATCCAAAAGATGACACATCTGACAATGCAGTGCTCCCTCAGTACTGCCCCCTCCGACAGTGCAGCACTCCTTCAGCACTACCCCTCCGACAGTGCAGCGCTCCCTCAGTACTGCCCCTCCGACAGTGCGGAACTCCGTCAATACTGCCCCTCCGACAGTGCAGCACTCCCTCAGTACTGCCCCTCCGACAGTGCCGCGCTCCCTCAGTACTGCCCCTCCGACAGTGCGGCGCTCCCTCAGTACTTCCCCTCCGACAGTGCCGCGCTCCCTCCGTACTGCCCCTCCAAAAGTGCAGTGCTCCCTCCATACTGCCCCTCCGACAGTGCAGCGCCTCAGACAGCTCTGTGCTGTCCCTCCGACAGTGCAGCACTCTGTTAGTACTTCCCCTCCGACAGTGTGGCACTCCCTTAGTGCAGCACTGGGAGTATCAGCCTAGATTTCTGTGCTCAAGTCCCCAGAGTGGGACTGGAACCCACAACTTTCTGTCTCAGAGGCAAGTGTGCTACCCACTGAGCCACAGCTGACACTCTTTTTAAAGTTTTAAAACTTTCCCCAATACTCCATTGCCAACATTGCCTTGAATGAATCAGTGAGTCAGCTGTCCATTATCGGGTGCTCTGCACTCTCCTGGGCTTGACAAGGGCAGAGGGATGGCATGGAGTGAGTGAGTGTGTGTGTGTGTGTGTGGCAGGGAGGGTACGGCGGGCAGGAATGCAGCTGTTTGTATTCAGAGATGTGCGCTTATGAAGAAATGCCTCACCTTCTCCTGAATGCCATGAACAGGGATGCAAAATGGCTGTTATCCTGGGAAGAGGATGATCTTGGCACCTTGTCGAGTAGCACATAAGAACATAAGAAAGAGGAGCAGGAGTCGGCCATTTAGCCCCTCGAGCCTGCTCCACCATTCAATAAGATCATGGCTGATCTGATCATGGACTCAGCTCCACTTCCCTGCCCGCTCCCCATAACCCTTTACTCCCTTATCGCTCAAAAATCTGTCCATCTCCACCTTAAATATATTCAATGACCCAACCTCCACAACTCTCTGAGGCAGAGAATTCCACAGATTTACAACCCTCCGAGAGAAGAAATTTCTCCTCATCTCCATTTTAAATAGGCGGCCCCTTATTCTAAGATTATGCCCACTAGTTCTAGTCTCCCCCATCAGTGGAAACATCCTCTCTGCATCCACCTTGTCGAGCTCCCTCATTATCTTACAGATCTCAATAAGATCGCCTTTCATTCTTCTGAATTCCAATGAGGATAGGCCCAACCTACTCAACCTTTCCCCATAAGTCAACCCCCTCATCCCCAGAATCAACCGAGTGAACCTTCTCTGAACTGCCTTCAATGCAAGTATATCCTTCCTTAATCGTGGAGGCCCCCTGACCTGCGAGGGAACATCAGCGGCAGGTCGGGGCCATAAAAGGATCGGTGAGCGGCGGCCCTGGGCAGCGTTAGCGGCGTACCACGTCAAGGTACAGCGTGAGCTGGTGCATGTGGGCATCGGCTGTGAAGAGTGACGTCAAGATCCAGGCCGGTGATTGAAGTGTGGGCAGATACAGCAGGAGCGACGTGATCGGGGCCCAGGGGAGGCGTGAGTTCGGGGCCAGGGACGGCACGGGGCAGCCCACACTGCGATATTTGTGCAGCAGAGCAGGTCTCCAGTTAGTCTTGGGTAACCCTCGCCACTGGACCAAGACCTAGCTCTGTCAAGCCCCGTGTGGTGGCTGGTGTGCAACGGTCACACCACGTTAAAAAAATCCACGCACAGGCATCTTCCACCCTTGTGAACCTATGGAATTCTGTGCCACAGTAAGTTATTGCATCCAGTCCCGTTGGATATATTCAAAAGGGAGTTAGATGTGGCCCTTACGGCTAAAGGGATCAAGGGGTATGGAGAGAAAGCAGGAATGGGGTACTGAAGTTGCATGATCAGCCATGATCACATTGAATGGTGGTGCAGGCTCGAAGGGCCTGCTCCTGCACCTATTTTCTATGTTTCTATGTTTCAGGATGTAGTTCGGCTCCTTCATTGAAACACCTGTGAACTCGTCCTTTTTTTGGTGTGGAAGCAAGTCATTCTCGTTTCAAGGGACCGCCTATGATGATGACGATCCTTCTTTAAATACGGAGACCAAAACTGTACGCAGTAGTCCAGGTGTGGTCTCACCAACGCCCTGTACAGTTGTAGCGGGACTTCCCTACTTTATACTCCACACATTGTGCCACTGGACTCTCTACCAACACATCCTTCCTTGTGCCAGAAGCTGTTTGCACTGTTACTGCTGGATCCCAACAAACAAGCTTTGAATGCAGCTGTCCCAGTGGGCGGGGGGGATAACTGGGCTTGCAATGTCGTACTGGGTCGTACGGATGAGAGAGGTCCCAGGTTTGAACTTGGGCTGTGCTGAATTAGGCCAAGAAACAACCGGGCTGTGACCCTTGATAGGGAAGGGAATTATATCAGACAGGGGTCCTCACACTTGCTCAGTGACCCCCATTGGAAAGTTCATAGGTGAGGGTAAGATCGGATGAAAGACTTGTATTTCTATAGCACCTTTCACAACCACCAGACGTCCTAAAGCGCTTTACAGCCAATGAAGTACTTTATTTGGAGTGCAGTCACAGCTGTAATGTGGGAAATGCGGCAGCCAATTTGCGCACAACAAGCTCCCAAAACAGGAATATGATAATGACCAGATAATCTGTTTTTAAGTGCTATTGATTGAGGGATAAATATTGGCCCCAGGACACCGGGGAGAACACCCCTGCTCTTCTTTGAAATAGTGACTGGGATCTTTCACATCCACAGGAGAGCAGTGGTCTAACTCCTCATCTGAAAGAGGGCACCTCCGACAGTGCAACACTCCCTCATACTGTCCCTCCGACAGTGCATTGCTCCCTCAGCACTGCCCCTCCAACAGTGCAGCGCTATCTCAGTACTGCCTCTCCGTTAGTGCAGCGCTCCCTCAGTACTGCCCCTCTGACAGTGCAGCGCTCCCTCAGTACTACCCCTCCGACAGTGCAGTGCTCCCTCAGTACTGCCCCTCCGACAGTGCGGCGCTCCCTCAGTACTAACCCTCCGACATTGCGGCGCTCCCTCAGTACTGCCCCTCCGACAGTGCAATGCTCCCTCAGTACTGCCCCTCCGACAATGCAATGCTCCCTCAGTACTGCCCTTCCGACAGTGCAGTGCTCCCTCAGTACTACCCCTCTGACAGTGCAATGCTCCCTCAGTACTGCCCCTCCGACAGTGCGACACTCCCTCAGACAATGCGGCACTCCCTCAGCACTGCCCCTCCGACAGTGCAGCACTCCCTCAGCACTGCCCCTCCGATAGTGCGGCGCTCCCTCAGTACTGCCCCTCCGACATTGAGGCACTCCCTCAGTACTGCCCCTCCGACAGTGCAGCACTCCCTCAGCACTGCCCCTCCGACAGTGCAGCACTCCCTCAGCACTGCCCGTCCGACAGTGTGGCGCTCCCTCAGCACTGCCCCTCCGACATTGAGGCACTCCCTCAGTACTGCCCCTCCGACAGTGCTGCACTCCCTCAGTACTGCCCCTCCGACAGTGCGGCACTCCCTTAGCACTGCCCCTCTGACAGTGTGGAGCTCCCTCAGCACTGCCCCTCCGACATTGAGACACTCCCTCAGCACTGCCCCTCCGACAGTGCAGCACTCCCTCAGCACTGCCCGTCCGACAGTGTGGCGCTCCCTCAGCACTGCCCCTCCGACATTGAGGCACTCCCTCAGTACTGCCCCTCCGACAGTGCTGCACTCCCTCAGTACTGCCCCTCCGACAGTGCAGCACTCCCTCAGCACTGCCCCTCTGACAGTGCGGCGCTTCCTCAGCATTGCACTGAAGTGTCAGCCTAGATTTATGTGCTCAAATCTCTGGAGTGGGACTTAAACCCACAATCCTCTGACTCAGAGGAGAGAGTGCTGGCCACTCAGACACGGTTGACACACAAGGTAAGATTGGATGTGGGCAAGATTGTATGTAGGAAAAATTGGTTGTGATTTACTCTGCACAATCGGACAGCTAGAAAATTCTGTCTCTCTGCAGGTGAGGTATTCGATGGCTGTTGGTGTCCGTGGAGCCATATCCCACCGTGGACAGACGGGGAGAAATTCTTTCATCGTCAGGGATGGTGACGAGGTAAATTATAATTCTTTATAATATTGTGCCATTTTAAAATGGAGCTAACAGATTCTGAAATGGAACCTTGTTAGCAAGTTGTAGGAACATTCCTACGAGAAGCAAATGTTCTAGCTCACAGACCAAAGACTTTGGGAGGCAAGAGAACAGAGAGATAACATAGAAACTGAACTGAATATCAAGATAAGGATAGAATAGAAATGAAAACTATAGCAACTGTCCGGAATTACCATTTAAGGCATACGGAAGCCAGACTGGAGGAAGCGCTGTACCAATCAATCATGTATTAATCAATCATCATGTATTAATTGTAACTTGCGTAATTACATAATGACTTAAACTGAAATTGTATAAAGGAGAATGCCTCCAGCCATTTCTTTGAGCGGTTCTTACGGAATAGCTCCCCCGCTAGCTTGTAATTCATAAAACTGCATTTACTTTAAGGCTAACGGACTCCGAATGGTGGTTTGAAGTTAACCCTTACAGATGGGTTTGTGGAGTTTAAACAGAGAGAGACATACGCACACCATAAGACTACAATTACTTAATAATCAATGCAAAAGACGCTTTGCAAATTTGAGTAATAAAATAAGGAATAATCTGAGACATTTTTAAAATTTATTTATTTAAAAGTCTTTTAACGAAAAAATAGGACATGGTTTTCACAAAAAAAATTATATTTAAGTCTCCACAAAATCCTAAAGTCTTATAAATATTAATTTTTTTCAGATTTTAAAACATTATTTTGAAGCCAGTAATAGAAAAAAATATATACAGTATATATATCTACAGCCCTGCTGGGGGAGCGTGGACATCCCAATTCCAGGACACCGTCATTGTCACAGTTCAGGAGGTCAGCAAATTTCCGTTTCTGTGTGAAATTCTAATTCCTGCACCTGGAAAGGTCTCGACAGAACCAGGAGACACCTGCATTCTCTGTCTGGATAGGGTGGAACCAGGTGATGTCTGCATTCTCTGCCTGGATAGGGTAGAACCAGGAGATGTCTGTATTCTCTGCCTGGATAGGGTGGAACCAGGAGACACCTGCATTCTCTGCCTGGAGAGGGTGGAACCAGGAGATGTCTGTATTCTCTGCCTGGATAGGGTGGAACCAGGAGACACCTGTATTCACTGCCTGGATAGGGTGAAACCAGGAGACACCTGCATTCTCTGCCTGGATAGGGTGGAACCAGGAGACACCTGCATTCTCTGCCTGGATAAGGTGGAACCAGGAGATAATTGCATTCCTGACCTGGATAGGGTGGAACCAGAAGATACCGCCATTCCTGCACCCACTGAGCTAATCCTCTTGTTACTCCCAGATTCACCTGCTCCTGGTTTCAAGCGCTATTCGCAACATCGCGTACTAGGTTCCGCGGCCACACCTCCCCTTCCCCCCCCCCCCGCCACCCGCTGCCTTCCCGCATGTACTTTCCCAATTTTCCAAAGTTTCCGTTTCTTTGCAATAAATCAAAAAGCTACTTCCACGAGTGAACTTCCCACCCACACACCCACCCACTCAAAACAAAGCAGCATTTTTGGGTGGGGGGGTTCGGTATCTCCAGCTCTTCGACACGAAACCCAGTCGCTTGACCGAACTTTGGCAGTTCTTAAAACTCGTCGAATCCCGACAGTCTTCGTTTCTCATGTGGGTAAGTGGAGGAGGGGGTGGGGGGGAGCTGGGTGCGGGGATGAGGGGCAGCGGGCTTGAGCGAGCGGAAATTCCTCTCGGGTGCGAAACACTCGGGAGGCGCGATCTCGCCGCGGCAGGGAGCGGACGGGTTGCAGCCACCGTTTCCTTTGTTATCGCCGGCTTATTCCGTTGATCCTCCTCCCGAAATCCCGTAAGCAACAGGAGCAGGCTTCCGAAAGAACGTCACCCAGCCCGAGCGACACAAATAGATCTATACATATATATGTACACATGTTGGCAGAGGGGTCATGAAAGACATCAGGAGGATTTTACACGGCAGTCGGGATAAAGTTCGCTTTGTCCAATAGTGCTCTTTGGTTTCGTCCAACGTCTCTGCGGGTTGGGGGTGAGGAGGGGGGAAGGGTGAGGGTGAGGGGGGGGGGTGGGCAGGGCGCAGGAAGTGGAGGAGGGTGGGTTGGGGGTGGTGGGGCACAAAGGGTTCACTTGCAGACATATCTCTCCACGAGCCTCTCGCACTTCTTGCACGTCACGTAGCAGCACCAATGGTACTTGCAGTGACATCGTTCCACCACCTTCTCGGTGTAAGGGTTATAACCCCGGCCACAGCACATCAGAGTACAGCTGTCACTGCCACTGGACGTCTTGTTGCACTGCCTGGAGACGAGAAGAGGGGTGGGGTGGGGGGGGGGAGGGGGGGGGGGGAATGGGTGGGAGGGAAAGAAAAGACAAGGTTAGGAAATGCCAGCGAGATAAGACCCCAAGGTCCATCTGGTTCACCCCAAAAAATCTATCAATCATAGAAAATGGGAGCAGTAGTAGGCCATTCAGCCCTTCGAATCTGCATCACCATTCAATATGATCATGGCTGATCCTCTATCTCAACACCATGTTCCCACTTTCTCCCCATACCCCTTGATGCCTTATGTTTCTAGAAATCTATCTATCTCCCTCTTAAATATATTCAGTGACTTGGCTTCCACAGCCTTCTGTGGTAGAGAATTCCACAGGTTCACCACCCTCTGAGTGAAAACATTTCTCCTCATCTCGGTCCTAAATTTCCCACCCCGCATCCTGAGACTGTGACCCCTTGTTCTAGACTTCCCAGCCCGGGGAAACATCCTCCCCGCATTCAGTCTATCCAACCCAGTCAGAATTTTATACGTTTCAATGAGATCTCCTCTCATTCTTTTAAACTCCAGTGAATACAGGCCTAGTTGACTCAATCTCTCCTCAGACGACAGCCCTGCTCTCCCAGGAATCAGTCTGGTGAACTTTCGCTGCACTCCCTTTATGGCAAGTATATCCTTTCTTAGGTAAGGAGACCAAAACTGCACACAATACTCCAGGTGCGGTCTCACCAAGGCCCTGTATAATTGTAGTAAGACATAGAAAATAGGTGCAGGAGTAGGCCATTCGGCCCTTCGAGCCTGCACCACCATTCAATATGATCATGGCTGATCATTCACCTCAGTACCCCTTTAAAATGATATGCAGATTTTGAGAACAGGGAAGAATATTCAGCACTTAAAGAGTTGACTGCCAGTTTAAGGGAAAGAAACTCATTTCATGTTAGCACGCCACCAGCTCCGTCGAAGCCTTTTCTCTCGATCACACCTCCCTCCATGTTTTTGGCCGCAACTGCGGCTTGTAAAAACTTCAGTTCTAATAAACCAGTGCTATGGTTTACCAAACAAACTGACAGATTGACTTCACGACTTATTTCTAAATAAAATAAAAGGACCAATAAGAAAACGTTTCATAATCACCTCGCCCAGGAATAGGGTGCAGTTATCATGGAATAGTACAGCACAGAACGAGGCCATTTGGCCCATCAAGTCTCTTTTGTAGAGCGGTTAGTCCCATTCCCCTGCTGTTTCCCCATATCCCTGCAACTTTTTCTCCTTCAAGTATTTACCCAATTCCCTTTTGAAGGATACTATTGAATCTGTATCCATCGCCCTATCAGGCAGTGCATTGCAAACCCTAACCACTCATTGTATAAAAAAGTTTCCCCTCTGGTTCTGTTGCAAATGACCTTAAATCTGTGCCCTCTCCTTGCTCCTGGATTCTTAAAAGGTCCAAAAGAACATAAGAGAGATGATCTTATTGAAACTTATAAGGGGGCTCGACAAGGTGGATGCAGAGAGGATATTTCCACTCACCGTGAAAACTAAAACTAGGCGACATGGTCTCAGAATAAGAGGCCGCTCATTTAAAACTGAGATGAGGAGGAATTTCGTCTCTCAGAGGGTTGTAAATCTGTGGTATTCTCTGCCTCAGAGAGCTGTGGAGGCTGGGTCATTGAATATATTTAAGGCAGAGATAGACAGATGTTTTTCGTCGATAAGGGAGTAAAGAGTTATGGGGAGCGGGCAGGGAGTTGGAACTGAGTCCATGATCAGATCAGCCATGGTCTTATTGAATGGCGGAGCAGGCTCGAGGGGCTGAATGGCCTACTTCTGCTCCTATTTCTTATATAAAACGGAAAAGATTGACTAAAGTAAATGTTGGTCCCTTAGAAGATGAGAAGGGGGATTTAATAATGGGAAATGTGGAAATGGCTGAGACCTTAAACAATTATTTTGCTTCGGTCTTCACAGTGGAAGACACAAAAACCATGCCAAAAATTGCTGGTCACGGGAATGTGGGAAGGGAGGACCTTGAGATAATTACTATCACGAGGGCGTAGTGCTGGATAGGCTAATGGGACTCAAGGTAGACAAGTCCACTGGTCCGGATGAAATGCATCCCAAGGTATTAAAAGAGATGGCGGAAGTTATACCAGATGCATTCGTTATAATCTACCAAAATTCTCTGGACTCTGGGGCGGTACCAGCGGATTGGAAAGCAGCTAATGTAATGCCTCTGTTTAAAAAAGGGGCAGATAAAAGACAGGTAACTATAGGCCGGTTAGTTTAACATCTGTAGTGGGGAAAATGCTTGAAACCATCATTAAGGAAGAAATAGCGGGACATCTAGATAGGAATAGTGCAATCAAGCAGACGCAACATGGATTCATGAAGGGGAAATCATGTTTAACTAATTTACTGGAATTCTTTGAAGATATAAGGAGCATGGTGGATAGAGGTGTACCGATGGATGTGGTGTATTTAGATTTCCAAAAGGCATTCGATAAGGTGCCACACAAAAGGTTACTGCAGAAGATAAAGGTACGCGGAGTCAGAGGAAATGTATTAGCATGGATAGAGAATTGGCTGGCTAACAGAAAGCAGAGAGTCGGTATAAATGGGTCCTTTTCGGGTTGGAAATCGGTGGTTAGTGGTGTGCCACAGGGATCGGTGCTGGGACCACAACTGTTTACAATATACATAGATGACCTGGAAGAGGGGACAGAGTGTAGTGCAACAAAATTTGCAGATGACACAAAGATTAGTGGGAAAGCGGGTTGTGTAGAGAACACAGATAGGCTGTAAAGAGATTTAGATAGGTTAAGCGAATGGGCTAAGGTTTGGCAGATGGAATACAATGTCGGAAAATGTGAGGTCATCCACTTGGAAAAAAAAAACAGTAAAAGGGAATATTATTTGAATGGGGAGAAATTACAACATGCTGCGGTGCAGAGGGACCTGGGGGTCCTTATGCATGAATCCCAAAAAGTTAGTTTGCAGGTGCAGCAGGTAATCAGGAAGGCGAATGGAATGTTGGCCTTCATTGCGAGAGGGATGGAGTACAAAAGCAGGGAGGCCTGCTGCAACTATACAGGGTATTGGTGAGGCCGCACCTGGAGTACTGCGTGCAGTTTTGGTCACCTTACTTAAGGAAGGATATACTAGCCTTGGAGGGGGTACAGAGACGATTCACTAGGCTGATTCCCGAGATGAGAGGGTTACCTTATGATGATAGATTGAGCAGACTGGGTCTTTACTCGTTGGAGTTCAGAAGGATGAGGGGTGATCTTATAGAAACATTTAAAATAATGAAAGGGATAGACAAGATAGAGGCAGAGAGGTTGTTTCCACTGGTCGGGGAGACTAGAACAAGGGGGCACAGCCTCAAAATATGGGGGAGCCAATTTAAAACCGAGTTGAGAAGGAATTTCTTCTCCCAGAGGGTTGTGAATCTGTGGAATTCTCTGCCCAAGGAAGTAGTTGAGGCTAGCTCATTGAATGTATTCAAGTCACAGATAGATTTTTAAGCAATAAGGGAATTAAGGGTTACGGGGAGCGGGCGGGTAAGTGGAGCTGAGTCCACGGCCAGATCAGCCATGATCTTGTTGAATGGTGGAGCAGGCTCGAGGGGCTAGATGGCCTACTCCTGTTCCTAATTCTTATGTTCTTATATTCTTATAAGAAATAGGAGCAAGAGTCGGCCATTTGGCCCCTCGAGCCTGCTCCGCCATTCAATAAGATCATAGCTGAGCTGATCGGCCTCAACTCCACTTCCTCGCCCGCTCCCCATAACCCTTGACTCCCTATTATTCAAAAATCTGTCCATCTCCACCTTAAATTTATTCAATGGCCCAACATCCACAGCTCTCTGGGGTAGAGAATTCCACAGATTCACGACCCTCTGAGAGAAGAAATTCCTCCACATCTCCGTTTTAGATGGGCGACCCCTTATTCTGAGACTATGCTTCTTAGTTCTAGATTCCCCTCAAGGGGACACATCTTCTCTGCCTCTACCCCCTGTCCAGCCCCCTCAGAATCTTATACCTTTCAAAGGGGATTAAATGTAGTATCTCCAAATTTGCGGATGACACTAAGTTGGCAGTGTGAGCTGCGAGGAGGATGCTATGAGGCTGCAGAGTGACTTGGATAGGTTAGATGAGTAGGCAAATGCATGGCAGATGAAGTATAATGTGGATAAATGTGAGGTTATCCACTTTGGTGGTAAAAACAGAGAGACAGACTATTATTTGAATGGTGACAGATTAGGAAAATGGGAGGTGCAAAGAGACCTGGGTGTCATGGTACATCAGTCATTGAAGGTTGGCATGCAGGTACAGCAGGCGGTTAAGAAAGCAAATAGCATGTTGGCCTTCATAGCGAGGGGATTTGAGTACAGGGGCAGGGAGGTGTTGCTACAGCTGTACAGGGCCTTGGTGAGGCCACACCTGGAGTATTGTGTACAGTTTTGGTCGTCTAACCTGAGGAAGGACATTCATGCTATTGAGGGAGTGCAGCGAAGGTTCACCAGACTGATTCCCGGGATGGCGGGACTGACCTATCAAGAAAGACTGGATCAACTGGGCTTGTATTCACTGGAGTTCAGAAGAATGAGAGGGGACCTCATAGAAACGTTTAAAATTCTGACGGGGTTAGACAGGTTAGATGCAGGAAGAATGTTCCCAATGTTGGGGAAGTCCAGAACCAGGGGACACAGTCTAAGGATAATGGGTAAGCCATTTAGGACCGAGATGAGTAGGAATTTCTTCACCCAGAGAGTGGTGAACCTGTGGAATTCTCTACCACAGAAAGTTGTTGAGGCCAATTCACTAAATATATTCAAAAAGGAGTTAGATGAAGTCCTTACTACTAGGGGGATCAAGGGGTATGGTGAGAAAGCAGGAATGGGGTACTGAAGTTGCATGTTCAGCCATGAACTCATTGAATGGCGGTGCAGGCTAGAAGGGCCGAATGGCCTACTCCTGCACCTATTTTCTATGTTTCTATGTTTCTATTACCTCGCATTCTTCCAAGCTCCAATGTGTACAGGCCAACCTGCTCAACCTTTCTTCATAAGACAACCCATTCATCTCCAATTGTCCTCCCAGTATCCACAGGCTTTCGGGGGAGAGAGTTTCGAATTTCTACCACCCTTTGCACGGATGCTTCCTGCTTTCGCTGCGAAATGGCCGAGCTCCTGATTACAGAGAAACATAGAAAGTAGGTGCAGGAGTAGGCCATTCGGCCCTTCGAGCCTGCACCACCATTCAATATGATCATGGCTGATCATTCACCTCAGTACCCCTTTCCTGCTTTCTCTCCATACCCCTTGATCCCTTTTGCCGTAAGGGCCACATCTAACTCTCCTTTGAATATATCTAACAAACTGGCCTCAACAACTTTCTGTGGTAGAGAATGCCACAGGTTAACAACTCTGAGTGAAGAAGTTTCTCCTCATCTCGGTCCTAAATGGCTTACCCCTTATCCTTAGACTGTGACCCCTGGTTCTGGACTTCCCCAACATCAGGAATATTCTTCCTGCATCTAACCTGTCCCATCCCGTCAGAATTTTATATGATTACGTCCCCATCATTCCGGATTGCCCCCGCCAGAGGAAGTCGTTTCTCTGCATCTACCGTATCGAATCTTGCTTAAATTTTAAAGACCTCGATCAGCTCACTCCCTCGATCTTCTAAACTCAAGGGACCACAAGCTAAGTTTATGCAACCCGTCCCCATAATTTACCCCTCTGGATCCCGGTATCGTATTTGAATTATTTGCTCGTTAAACATTTTTGATGCAGTGTGATCACTGCGAAAATTATGGTGAGTTTATAGAGCAAAGTGTTGTGCAGTGTGAGCGTGTCAAATCAACGGAACGGTACGAGCTCTTCAAACAACAACAACTTGTATTTATATAGCGCCTTTAATGTAGTGAAACGTCTCGAGGCGCTTCACAGGAGTATTATGAGATAAAAATTTGACACCGAGCCGCATAAGTAGAAATTAGCGCAGGTGACTAAAAGCTTGGTCAAAGAGGTCAGTTTTAAGGAGCGTCTTGAAGGAGAAAAGAGAGGTAGAGAGGTGGAGAGGTTTAGGGAGGGAGTTCCAGAGCTTGAGGCCCAGGCAACAGAAGGTACGGCCACCGATGGTTGAGCGATTATAATCAGGGATGCTCAGGAGGGCAGAATTTGAGGAGCACAGACATCTCGTGGGGGTTGTGGGACCGGAGGAGATTACAGAGATAGGGAGGGGTGAGGCCATGGAGGGATCTGAAAACAAAGATCAGAATTTTGAAATAGAGGCGTTGCCAGACCGGGAGCCAATGTAGGTCAGCGAGCACAGGGGGTGATGGATGACTGGGACTTGGTGCGAGTTAGGACATGGGCAGCCGAGTTTTGGATCACCTCTAATTTAGGGAGAGTAGAATGTGGGAGGCCAGCCAGGAGTGTGTTGGCGTAGTCAAGTCTAGAGGTAACAGAGGCATGGATGAAGGCTTCAGCAGCGGATGAGCTGCTATATCCAGTACTATATAATGCCCTATAACTTAAACAACTGTGTAAACTTTACTGAATTCAATAAAAACTTGTAAAGAAATGAAGTGCAAGACATATATGTCACGAAACATATGTTAGTCTCCACATGCAGCTAATAACCTGCCAAGCTGGGATTGCTACAGCTCTTAACTCTTTTTGTATTCCTATAAATGTCAAGAATGGAACAGATGCCTTTGACTCAGGCAAAGGCCTGGCCAGCTACTGTCAATGGGGGGCCTGGAGCTGAGCTGCATCAACCTTTGATGCCTGTCCCAGCGATTAGGCTCCCCCAAGATCGCTCTCCCTTAAATGCTTCCCTTGGGAAGCAGGAGACAGGAAGAGCCTGTATTTCTCGAGGCATCACCTGTAAATCCTCGACGAGGCTTCTGAGCCCCCGGAGTCAGTGGCCGCATCCCTGGACCTGTGAACCGGATCCGGTTTGGGCATCCGCGCAAGTTCCGGCAGTGCGACTCCCTGTGAGTCAGGAGTTCAAAGGGCAGAGAGGCTCCTTGGTCGCTGGTATTATCCAGCCTGCACACACGAAGTAGGCGTCAGCCTCAATCGCTGCTGTCTGTGTTGAGTTACCAAGAGCTCAGCGAGGGTCAAAAATGAGGTTGTTCATGTTGGTGAGGACCCAATATTAAACCCTCTGCACTTTCCCACATTACAACAGTGACTACACTCCAAAAGTATTTCATTGACTGCAAAGCTCTTTGAGACGTCCGGCGGTCGTGAAAGGCGCTATATAAATCCAAGCCTTTCTTTCTCTGATTGTCTGTATGTGCACGACTCGTTTCGACAGGCCTATCGTAAATCCCCCTGGACTTGAACCCATAACCCCCTGTGCTCGCTGTCCTACACTGGCTTCCGGTTAAAAAACACCTCGATTGTAAAATTCTCATCCTTGTTTTCAAATCCCTCCATGGCCTCGCCCTCCCTATCTCTGTAACCTCCGCCAGCCCCACAACCTCCCCGAGATGTCTGCACTCCTCCGATTCTGGCCTCTTGAGCATCCCCGATTTTAATCGCTCCACCAGTGGCGGCCGGTGCCTTCAGCTGCCTGGGCCCCAAGCTCTGGAACTCCCTCCCTAAACCTCTCCGCTTCTCTCTCCTCCTCTAAGACGCTCCTTAAAACCTGCCTCTTTGATCAAGCTGTCCCAATATCTCTTTGTGTAGCTCAGTGTCAAATTTTGTTTTATAACTCTCCTTGGGTCACTTTGCAACTTTAAAGGCTCTATATAAATACAAGTTATTGTGGCTAGGTGAGATCAAATCTGGCAGAGTTAGGTTCACAATAACAACTTGACAATTGGCT